>NC_087201.1:69112637-69125137 GCF_015104395.2 Macrobrachium nipponense
CAGTCAAAAAAATCTCCGACACCACCACGGTGACAGCACCACTCACTCACAAATATATGAAAAGACAGAATGGTCATTAGTGGCAATTACCAAACAGACAAACCACCGGGGAGGAGGAAGACAAACTAAATGGATAATAATACAGTTCATATACATAACAAAAACTGGAATAATAAAATAACTAAGAATAAAATATCACAACAAAGTGACAATATATATATATATACATGAGTGTATGTATCTTATACTCCAGCTATTACGGGTTTAAAACAGGTTTTTATTCTCGTGGCGGGGATACATAAGTAAATATTTCTGAAAGAATAATATTTCATTCAGTATTTTTACAAATTTATGGCTCTTCTATTTTCAATTAGATATTGAATTGAAATCCTACTAGTTTAAGTTTTTTTTTATTTAGTTTTATAGTCAATATAGCTAGACCAATGCATGCTCTGGAGGTTAATGCCACTAATTGAAAAGGTTTCACTATTATGGCCAGTATAATTTCACACGAGCATAGTCGAGTCTCCTGCTACTTGCAATCTCAATTTCTATTTAAGCAAAATCTATATGAGTAAAAGAAAATGGTAATAGAAATTTTCATGTAAAAGTTAAATTCAAATTTAAAATTTTCTTTTGTAACGAGACCAATATACGTTTAGCACTTATAGATTTATCTTAATGAGAAATTTAATTTTGTATTTTTTTATATATTTCGAAATGTTCTCCAACTCTTCATCATGCAATACGATTACCAAAGGAATTCCAAGTTATTGTTACTACAACAAAGAAGACTCAATTACATAAAATATACTAACTACAGAAGTTTTTCCAAATACCAAGAAGATGGCGTTAAACTCCGCTAATTGCTAAAGTTTTACTCATTTTTGTGGGGGAGATTAGTATTAGGTCTAATGTTAGCTCCTAACGGCACAGTGGTGACCCCGAATGCTAGTTTTTTATTTCCATATATCACTGTTTGACCAATTGAAATTTTCTTTAGTTAATATCAAAGCCAACTGGAAACTTTGCAAAAGGAAATTATTAAGAATTATTTCCTCTTATTTTGGAGTCAGTGATAATCCGTTATCAATAAGACTATAACTGGTCGAGTAACAATCTATTATTGTACTAAACTTATGCTCATTTTCAATTTTGAAATGATCGTCATATAACAGGGGATTGATAGATTATTTCTTTTTTTTAGCAAGAAATAGATTAAGAAGCACAAAGTTTAACACGTGGTTCTTCCATTCAAATATAAGCTTTAATTTCAATATTATTATTATTATTATTACATGTTGAAGAGAGCATGGAAAATAAATTGTGCTCTAGTACTTTATACACACACACATATATGTATATCTATCTATCTATATATATATATATATACATATATATATATATATATATATATATATGTATATATATATATATATATACATATATATATATATATATATACATATATATAAATATATATATATATATATATGTGTGTGTGTGTGTGTGTGTGTGTGTGTGTTGCGTGTGTGATCAGTGTACAGCGCGTTTTAAGGTCCCATTGGATTATTCAGTATGGCAGAGTTCCTTTAAATGAAATCTGTTATAATGTTTAATAACGCATTTCCTGTCGATGGCACAAACTTTCATTTTACACTTTGATCCTGTTTGCAAAAATACGGCAGTCCGTCATCCTAAAGGTTACGCGTTCGAGAGAGAGAGATGAGGGTGGGGGGAGAGAGAGAGAAGGAAGCTATATGAATTCATTCATCCAGAGGTGAAAACCCTTTTTGCCTAAAATATCAAATCGATTTGGATGGTAATCGTTTCACTTTGCTTAGAGAGACAAAGGTAATGAAGAGAGAAAATCTTATATGAAACCAACATTTCATCCGATTTAAAAGGTTGAAAGCACGACGCACCTCACACGACAATTCAAGGAAAATCTCGACGGTCACTCAAATTGTCGAAGTGATTGAAAGAGCCATTCACGAAAGAGTTCAAGTGTCACAGTCGTTGTCAGACTTCTATTGAGTCTTTCAAAAGGCTTCGATGAAGTTTTCCATTGGCAAGGAAATATTTTTCCTGTAATTTCCTGCACTGAGGGATCTGTGAGCTTCTGAAGTTCTCAGAACATAGAATTTAGGCCAAGGCCAAGCGCTGGGACTTATCAGGCCATTCAGCGCTTGAAGGGAAATTGAGAGTATGGAGGCTTTAAAGGTGTAACAGTAAGATACCCTCGCAGTTGCACCATGAAATAATTGTTAAGAGGGTAGAAAGGAAATGCAAAAAAGAAAATATGGACAGAGGTACATTAAAAGACAGGGGTTTTCAACCTATTATTTCACCACGTACCTTTCAGGTATTTTTAACGTCAGTAATGTGGCCCTCCACTTTGTATAAAGAAAGCAAAACAATGTCAGAAAAAAATTCTATTGAGTATATGTGCTGAGGGGAAGTATGTGCATAGCTCTCCTGACATAACTCGTATTATTGTCAACACAAAGAATTCCATAAAAAATAAGGAACAATTTTAGTATGATTATTTACCTGTTTCTATGCAGTAAATATTCAATGTTAGGTACTGAGCTACAAAAACAAAATACATTATGATTACATCAGCAGCAAAGGGAGTTAATGAGATTGCTGAAACTGCTTTTCACCAGCGAAGGGCGCCTTCCGCATTCATTCGAGACCTTAGATTAGATTTTATGAGAAGTAAGCTGGAAAACCCAGTTTCACATATGATTTGGATATTTTACACCAGAACCTGATTAACGACTTTTTCTCAAATAGATCACAAGCACTGGAGACATTCTTAAGTTCAATAAACCTTTCCTTAATTAACAACATCATTAACAAAAGCAACATCTGCATTGAAAGGGTCTCTAATAAGCTTTAAGTTTCCTTCAGACACATCATGAAAAATTTTTAAATAATCTATTTGAGAACAGAGAAAAGAAAGAATGACAGCGAAACAGCACACACACACACACTCACAAAGAAACTCAGGTCAGAGATAAAGGGACGGCAGGGGTACATGCAATCTGAGTGGGAGAGAAGTGCTTTATATGGAACGACTCGAGAGTATGCAGTTTGGCTAGTAGTGCCAATAATGGAAAATTGGCTCTTTTCGATGGAAATTTTGCATTTTGATGAGTGTATTCTGATATTAGAAAATTCTGAGTTCAAAATCCTAGATCCTGTCCAATAGCTTAATCCCAAGTGGCTGTAATGGCGGACCTGCAGTGACCTTCGCGAGGAACAAACGTAACTTCCAAGACGTCTTGGGCATTCATATTTGTATACAACGTTAGTCCTCATGAGGCCTGCAGTTTATCCTTAAAATTAAAAAAAAAAAAAAAAAAAAAACACTGATCCTTTTCGGATTAATAGGAATAAGATTGAGCTTGCGGAAGCCTAATTCACTCTCAATGATTTCCACCATCCTTAGTCGTAATCTATTCGAATGAAAAAAAAAAGGCATCGTAGCAAACATGGGAAGTTTGGGAACATTAAAATTTATCACTGGTTCAGCCTTTGATGAAAATTGAGTTTTCCCTCTACCTCCTGCTCTAATATACCTAGAATGATGGTCCCAGTGTCTAGACATATATTTCTGGGTCCAAGGAATTCCTTTATGCCATTCAAAAATCAGATAAACCAATTCCAAGGGCTCATTTCTGGTATTCAAAGTCTTGCCGAATCCATTTCTATGGTAATTTACGCTCTATGCCTAGTGTTCTGTGTAAAATTGCATATTTGTGCTGCAAGATTTCAAGTAATTTACACTTTAATTAGAAAACAAAGTCCCATTCTATCACATGGACGGCAAACACCAATTTACAGATTTCTCAAAGCCTTGCATAATTTTCTCTGAACATGATATGTGTAGATTAAAAGCTTCAATTGTGGAAATTATATGTTCCCACGAAGACTTTCTTCTTGAGGGCAACAGTCGTAAAATCTAGTGCAAAGGACACCTTTCCGTTTGCGGAACAGGAAGACCTTTAACATGTTTTACACCCGCAGCGAATTGTGTGTTCTTCTGGCATAGGGTTGTGCCCAACAAAAGGAAGTAGAAACCAACAATAGGAAGTAGCAACTCATTATCTAGCAAATATCCAAATGATTTGGGATCTGGCTTGTCAACAGCAGCCTCAAACTGCTGTGGAAATACAAATGAGACTGCAACCCATGCATTGTCTGAACTGCTGCACCTATCTTGAGAACCTGAACCAGGTATGGCTCGGCTTTTGCCAAACTCTGAGACAATTTGGCTCATGAATGTAGTGGCCAAACTCGGCCAAAAATTGCTTTGGGTTTGCCTGAAGAGCGGATGGTTTTGTTCCAACTTTGCTGGTATAGGCAATTCCAGTCGAATGATGCACAGCAGGTAACACAGAACAGAGTGAACTAAGCTATACAGCCATAGTATGAATTGGTAAGAACCTTGTTGAGTCACCAACTCCACATCTGACCCACAGTTGCTGGAGACCATTGGCTTTAAGGGTTGAGAAATGATATAAAAGGAGGAAGATAACATCAGTGTCTGGTGAATGTACTACGACACGGCTGATGTTGTACTTCAGGGAATTTGCAACATGAAGAACAATTCTTTCATCAGCTTCCTCCATGTGGGAATGAAGTTCAGATAGGTCCACTACTCTTGATTTAATTGTAGACGTGCATGGTTTCTCGTGTTTGATTTCACCAGCCACCACTAGCTGTGCATTTGTCAGTGAAACAGCTACTACCTCGAGAAAAAAAATTCCCCTTCAGTTAAGCATATACGAAAATATATTAATTACGAGGTAGAGCGAATTAGATATTAAAGGACATTGTAGCTCGATGTATGTATATGAATCACGGTAATGTGATATGACTTATGTAAAATGCTACGTGCTGTCACAACGCTACCGAAGCCGAGGCGGGTTGATGTTGTCTCCAAACCAACGAATTACCTGAGCACGAAAGGTATTTGAGGGTGAGAGACGACACAAACTTATGGGCCTCTCGCGGTGGTGGGGTAGGTAAAAGCTTCACTGACGTTCCTGGATTTGAATGTCTTCCTGGGTTCGCGCCCAGGACCAGGCAAATCTATTATCGAGAAAAAAAAATTCCCCTTCAACTAAGCATATATGAAAATATATTAATTCCGAGGTAGAGCGAATTAGATATTAAAGGACATTGTAGCTCTTATGTATAGATGATGATATATATTGATATATATTATATATATGATATATATAAATTATATAGATTATACATATATATATATAGAAATAATATTATGATATATATACACTATTGTTGCAAATACACTACAATTGATGCCTTGTGATAATGCATGTATGTGTGTGTATTTAGTCTCCACGAACTGAAGATATGATTATGAAGATGAGTTTTTGACCAAGGAAGAGAGAGAGAGAGAGAGAGAGAGAGAGAGAGAGAGAGAGAGAGAGAGAGAGAGTCACATTATCAATTTATAAAAGTAAAACCCAATCACTGTACATTTTTTTGAGATTTCACAATATATAAAAATCTTACAGTTGCTTATTCTTTACAATACTACTCATAGTATTCAAGCTAAGTTACACA
This sequence comes from Macrobrachium nipponense, assembly GCF_015104395.2. NCBI lineage: Eukaryota > Metazoa > Arthropoda > Malacostraca > Decapoda > Palaemonidae > Macrobrachium > Macrobrachium nipponense. The sequence goes on from NC_087201.1 coordinate 69,118,242, forward strand.
TTCTCCTTTTTCTGCTCCCTTCCCATGTTTCGTTGGTTCCCAAACGATTTGTGTAGGTCATTACAATCTCCTTTGAGGTCTTAATAGGACATCCTCCGTCAGGAATAAACTTATTCCTGGTCTCTCGCTCGTCATTCCGTAATGTGGATGGTTATCTCCTTCTACAAAGGTTCTAAGTATTTCCCAAAAGACAAGAAGAAAATTGGATCGTCTACCGTCTGGTAACCAATGGTGAGAGAGCCACGTGTGTGCACATAGACACTGTTATGGAAAAAAGGTTTTTATGTAGGCTTTGGCAGGAAAATAAAACCTTGATAGGAGGTTTAGAATAATAGCTTTTTATAATATTTAAACTATATGTATGTGTGTGTGTGTGTCCTATGTATGTATACATTCATACATAAATACATATATATATATGTATATATATATATATATATATATATATATATATATATATATATATATATATATATATATATATATAGATTATATATATATATATATATATATATATATATATATATATATATATATATATATATATATATATAATATATATATATATATATATATATATATATATATCTATATATATGATATATATATATATATACTATATATATATACTATATATAGTGAGATATATATATATATATATATATATATATTATATATATATATATATATATATATATATATATATAGATATATATATATATATCTATATATATATATATATATATATATATATATATATATATATATATATATATATATATATATATATATATATATATTATGGAAGCGCACACTTGACGATAAGCAAAATTATATAATTGCTCCTTACGTCTTTACTATAAGTGACTAACATTTTATAACTTCAGATACGAACAGATGTAACTAGCATAAATCATTATTATAAATGAATGTTGAATAACATTTTAGATAACAAAAGACTAGCAAAATGTTCGACTTTAAAAGGCGTCTGAATGGCAGTTACATTTATTATAAGTCTCTCTCTAGTGAAAATCCTTGAAAAGAAATATCCAAAATTGTGGCATTTCGAGTTTTGGGAATGAAAAAGCTCAATAAAAGCATTGATGATCACAATAAAATAGGGAATGACAGTTTAGCTTCGACTGCATTTATTTATTATTTGTAAATAACAATACTGATACCAGTAGGACGCCCTAAAGGCGATAACTCGCGAAGCTTCATGTTAAACCATCAAAGGGTTAACTAGGTATCTCTGAAATCTCTGCTACATAATTATTATCGTTAATTTTGGAGATATTAGCATTTGAAGGCATTAGAACCAGGCCGAATCGGGCCGTCAGAAATGAGCACGTTTCCAGTAAGACTGATACTTTTAAAATGAATCTTATATGAGATGAAATTAAAAGATGCCAAAAGAAGTTTTCTTTTATCTTCAATATTTTTGGAGATATTTGCATTTGAATAGCGCTAGGGAATAATACAATAATTGAAACATAATTCAAATGTGAATGTATGATATTTTAAAATCAAGATAAAAGATATATCTTATATGGGATGAAATTTAAAGATGTAAGGTTTTTCTGCCGAGAGGAATTTTCTTTAATCTTCAATCTGTTCAGAGATACTAGCATTTGAATAGCGTTACGGGCGGGCCGCCAGAAATGAGTCCGTTTCCAGTAAGACATCGCTCCGTTCATAATCACAACTGAAATAATTCAGTTTACATAGATTTTATATAAATAAATGCATTTTCAGACCATACATACGCTATCAAAATCTCGGCGCCTGTAATTCCTTCAATTAGATAACGTCTCCCATTTTTCCCATAGGCAGAAGATCTACCAAAAGCATAAAAGAAAGCGGATAGTAATTCCACTGATCCGGGAATCAAATTCGATATTGCTCTTGCAAACAAAAGACTCCGCAAAGGCTTTGGGACGAAAGTCTTTTTTTTTTCTTTTTACTCCAGCTTTCGGACAAAATGAATTTCCACCCTGTTGCCTTTGTCTTCGTTTCCCTGTACAGGCAAGTTGATTGCACCCTTTCCATTCAGTCCGAATATTAAATGTCCAGTTGCAGTGACAAGCCGTGAGCATTAAATCTTCGACATTTGGCATCCGTGTGAAAATGTTTCGTCAATTATTTAGCAGAATTTCACGTAGGAAAGGAGTTAAATGTATTCAATAGTAAACATGAATTAAAACAATAAAAATATTTCATATAAAAAACAAGTCTCGTTAAGAGTATTCTTTTATAAAGGAGAATGAAAAGAAAACAATTTTCATGTAAGAAAGAATTTACGTCTATTGTATCCTTGAAGAAGAATAATGAAAATTATTTTTTAAAATCTGTAATCTTTTCGTAAATGAAATCATAACTTTCAGAACATATTTCAGCTCCGCTTTGTAACGTTCACTTAGCTGAATGGAACAAGCCAGAAATATTAAGTGAATCGTGACCATATGATGAAGAAAGATAGGTGAAATTTCCCAATTTACTTGCACTGGCCTATTTCAAGTGCAAGTGTTTACTTTCTTGGTGGACGTAGATTAAGAAGAGGAAGAAGAAAAAGAAGAAGAACAAGAAGAACAAGAACAAGTACAAGAGCAATAACAAAAACAAGAACAATAAACTTTTTAAAAAATTTCCTTTCATATTCTCAGCCAAAACATATATTAGAGATTAAAACTCCTTTATTCAGAAGAAGAAGAAGAAGAAGAAGAAGAAGAAGAAGAAGAGGAAGAAGAAGAGCAATTGTTTTATTTTATATCATAACTATGAAATTTGTGTCACATTGTGAAAGAAAATATATCAGAGGATAAAACTACTTTATTCCGAAGAAAAAGAACAGGAACAAGATAAAAACTAGAAAAAGAACAAGAATTGTTTACTCTCCTATCCTCAGCCAAAAACATTTTGAAGTGTAACATGGTAAAATATTTATTGGATATTAAATATACTTTATCTAGAAGAACAAGAACACGACTAAGAACAAGAATCGTTTACTTTCACAACCTCAGCCGAAAATATTTGAAGTGTAGCACGTGGAAAAAATATACTAAATATTAAAACCACTGTATCCAGAAAAGTCGTCTTAAACCGAGAAAACTGGCAAACTTGAGACGCCCCAGTGATAGGGTACAAGAACATCCCTGGAAAATTGCTTCCCCTTGTATCAATCGGCTTGACCAAACGAAATCCACTGGGATCCTCGTTCCTATCTTACAGATCGCTAGGATTCCATCTACGAAGGATTTTGGTGACTATTTTAACAAGGGAGGTTCCAGAAATTCACGCAATGATCGTTCATAACTGGCATAAATCTTCATGAAAATAGTGTGGGAAGAATTTACTCTAGAAATGATAATTAATTGCACGCAGTTTTACGCAAATAAAAAGATAAGAATTTTAAAAAAAATCATATTACTTGTATGTTCATTAAACTGAATGACGGTGCCTGCGAAGTTTAAGAGAAGCGTTATATATCTAAGACATTTGTCCATAAATTCAACATATTTAAGAGACAGATTGAATGGAATGGAATATAAAATGTAAGCCAAATGCCAAGCGCTGGTACCTATGATAAGGTCATTCAGCGTTGAAACGGAAATTGAGAATCAACTGGTTTGAAAGGTGTAGCCACCATGAGGAAAATCTCGTGGTTAAACTATGAAACAGTTAATAAAGAAGTGTGAACAGTAAGATGGAAGAAAGAAAATATAAAGGGAGGTACAGTAAAAGGAATGAAAGGGGTCGCAGCCAGGGGCCGAAGGGGCGCTGCAAAGTACCATAAGTAATCATAAGAGATTGTTACCGAAGGTCTGACATGGAAACATATTCACAATTGTCACTAAATGAACAATATTTCTTTTAGACAAAAAGACCTCCACAAAACATGAGTCGCCGTAGAGGGGTAGTACCATCAGTGCACTTCACGCGGTGCACTGTAGGCATTACTTAAGGTTCTTTACAGCGTACACTCGGCCCTAGCTGCGACCCCTTTCATTCCTTTTTACTGTAACTCCGTTCGTATTCTCTTTCTTCCATCTTCCTTTCCACCTCTCCTAACCATTGGTTCATAGAACAACTTTGAGGTTTCCTACTATGAGATTCAGGGCCTCTGTAACACGGTTTATTCGCAATAACCTTTTATCTATGCATTTCATAAATATAAACGCTTATTCAGAATACACATTATATCTACACATAAATTTTGACTGTATTCTGCATTACGTAGGTTGAATAAATTTGGTACTTATAATGTAAAAGTGCTTTTTTTGAAGACGGAGCAACTTACTCAGAGAAAAGGTTTCGAACGCACTCGTTTACTTAACTTATGACAGCATTTCTTCCCTCTTTCTCGATCGATGATTGGCTATACGTAACGAATGGCTAGACCTCTGGCAACAATGACATAAAAATGTAAATACAAGCAAAGCAGTGCACCTTTATGAACTCTGAAGCCTCTCCACTGATAATTGTCATAATGAACAAACCAACAAAATATGTTAATAAATACAAAACCTCTTCGATTATTAGTCTAACTCCAAAATAAGTTTCCTAAGAAATTACAGTCTACTTTATAGGTCACAATCAGATTGACAAGATGTAGGGAATAGTCGGTAATTTTCATAAACATTGTAGACAAGCTTGATTTGATAACTGCTATATCCATTGTCAAGCAATTTTTATTTATTGACTATCTACCTATTAAGTAAAAAAAAAAAAATAGCCGTTACCGCATTTTGGCTTTGAACCTTCACCAATAATAATCGTCAGAATGATGACTCCATGAGGCTCCACCACTTTGGCCTCGTTATAATTCAGGATAACACTGAAGGCTATCATGGGCATTGTTGGATTTGAAAATTTAACTTCTGGCTATAAAAAACTCATTTCTCGAGTAGTTGCAAGAAGAGCTAAATGATCCTCAAGGGATCCCAGCAGTTGGCCTAAACGTTTAATTCATGGTACATTACTGCCATTACTACAGTAGTATTACTACGCTAGCACAGATACCCCACCCACATCTATGTATCGTTCCGCCACTCATAAAGTCTTTGTCATGGCCACGGGCTTTCTCTTGATGTAAAAGTTGCAAGTCGTAAGACAAATGCAGTTTTGCAACCATGGGGAAAATTCCAAATCCTGTTAGCCATTATTGACTGGTATGGGTTTCAGAGCCGATGGTATAAGGTGAATTGAGTTTCTGTCTGGTGGATGGACGGGGTAACATTTCGTCAAATGTTGTTTACCTTGCTTACGTAATGTTTTTCGACTCTTGGCTCGTAATCATTGGCCATGGCATCGGCTGGATAATTTTTACTCTATAAAAAATTAAAATTATCAGGTTTAGGTCATTGATAATGCTGTCAAAATTTGTGTGTGGTTGTAAAATATACATATGTCAACTTTCAGCTACATCCGATGCTTTGATAAGGAGCAATGTCCAAAAAACCGTGTTACAGAGGCCCTGAATCTCATAGTAACTCTCAATTCCCCTGTCGGCGCTCAATGACCACATAGGTCCCAGTGCTTGACCTTTGGCCAAAATTTTATATACCATTCCACTCAACAAGCCATTAGTTTCCAACTGGACGGATTTTCTGTCCAATTGCAAACCGAGTTTCCAAAGTGAATTTTCAGTCAAGAATGAAACCCAGACATTTAAAGTCCAAGTCCTTGATAGAAAAAGCCCAAGTCATCAAACGAGGTATTGACTCTCCTTTTGTGATAGATAGAATATAATATAATACTTAAGCCAAAGGCCAAGCGCTGGGATCTATGAAGAAATTCAGCGCTGAAAGGGAAACTGAGAGTCTGTAAGGGAAATTGGGAGTAAGAGGTTTAAAAGGTGTAACAGGATGAAACCCTCGCAGTCGACCCATGAAATAATTGTTAGAAGAGGTTGGAAAGTAAATTGGAAGAAAGAATATGAATGGAGGTACAGTAATAGGAATGAAGAAGGCCGAAGGGAAGCTGTAAGTTACCTTAACTAATACCTACATTGCACCGGGAGAGGTGCACTGACGGCACTACACCCCTACGGGGTTCTTCTCTTGTGAGTAGAGAAGTCTCAAGACCTTATTGTAAACGGTCTACAACACAAGGAATAATTCAGGCAATGAAGCAGATACGTGGTACTGTACATCATACATTATTTAATAAAAAAATTTATCATTTAAACAACGAAAAATAAATTGTAGCAATTATGGGAACTGGAAGTGCTAAAGTAAAAGAATACATCTGAAATAAATCTAATAAAAAAACACCTAATATATAGCATGAATATCTATGATAAAAATAATAATAATAATAATAATAATAATAATAATAATAATAATAATAATAATAATAACAATAATAATAATAATAATTGCATATAGATAAGTTTTCGGTTCACATAAAACATAAATAACATTAAATAGCAAAGAGAAATCTTAAAAAACAATATGAATAGAAGAAAATTAAAATTTACATTTTATTGTCATAAAAAACATGCCAAAGACTATATGAACATATGAAAAGCATAATTCACTTTTCACTGTCATAAAAACAATTGCCTTCCGTTACACGAGCAGTATATTAAGACCCTTTAACGGCATAAGGCAGTAAAAAAAATTATAGAATATTTAGATTTAAATCGAGCAAAAGTTCCTAGAGGAAAAATTCATAACGATTTTTTTATGACTCATAAAATCTAAGTTAAAAATAGACATAAAGGCTCTCTCTCTCTCTCTCTCTCTCTCTCTCTCTCTCTCTCTCTCTCTCTCTCTCTCTCTCTCTCTCTCTCTCTCTCTCTCTCTCTCTCTCTCTCTCAGTAAATCGTTTTTGGCATCGTTCTGTTCAATAATAATTAAAAGCCTCGTTTTTTTCAGGATGCGCATTCAGTTTGT
>NC_087201.1:69137637-69180137 GCF_015104395.2 Macrobrachium nipponense
AGTGGGGGTGGGGGTTGGAGAGAAATAGTAATCTAGACAAAGAAAGAATAACTTCCACGAAAACCTCCGAAGATAGTGCACATAAGACTCGGGCAATAACTTGGGATTAAAATCGCGAAGGAAAAAGAGAATCGGAGTCAGCCGGGACTCTTCGTCTAGCTTAACTAAAAGCAAGTGGCTATACTGTTGCTATAATGCCCTATTCTCGCGTAATGAAGAGTAAGTGAGCAATTCACAGGAAAATTTTCAGCGAATATGAGAAGGAAAAGCGGAACAAAGGAAAGAAGAACAAGAATAAGAATTAGGAAAAAAGAGATAAACATTGATAAAAAGAGTACTCTTGGAGAAATAAGCAAAAATATTTTTCTATTTCTTAAACAAATCGTCTCTAGAACTTAAATGGCACATGAACAGAAAATAAACAGTTCAGGGACAAAGAGATTAAAAGAAAAATTACGTAAAAGATGATAAGCATGAATATATATGGTGTTTTCAAAGTAGGTATTCTGACAGGAGTGAGCGATGATATTTTTTTTATTTGTTTACGCAAATTTCCTGTTTATTTTAAAATGGCGAATGAACGGAAGGTAGTACCGAGTTACGGAAAATTTACCAGTACTGTTAGACTTAAAAGAAATGTTGGGTGACATCCCATAATTTTCTTTTTTATTTAAACATAAGAAAGCCATGTACGGAGAATCAAATCAACAGATATATACCCCAAAAGGTTAGACATAGTAGTTTACCACTTCTGTCATGGCCAGTCGCCTCATGAGATCAACGATCAACCGCCCGTTTGTACCTAGGAAATTTATGTGTTTCATTTTGCTGTATATTTCTGTTCCTTATGTTTTGTTGATGATGACATTATAGACACCTGCTTTAACTATTTTTCTCTCTTACAACAATAAATTAAACCTTGCCTTAGCAGCTATTAAGCTTTACTTAGATTAGAAAAGAAATGAGTAGGGTATACTTTTTTAATGCTTTAAATTTCCTGTTCCACTGGACCGACATTTAAGAGTTAACATGAAGAATAGACTGATTTTATGTATTACTAATAAACACAAAGCCTAAATTTACAGGAACTTCTCCCTCAAACGAAACAAATGTGCCTTGGGCTCATGTGATATACACGTCCAGGAGTAATTTTTTTTTTTTTTTTACGAACCGTCCGATTTGAGATGACTGACAAACTTCCGCAGCTCATTACTATTAGTGAATTATTACAAAAGCACTCAGGCTAAAGCGATGTTTAGAAAGTATTATGTAAATACCTCACTCAAATTCGTGTTGGAGAACCAACCCGGTGGCCAATTTCACTTAAATTATCTGAACGCAGTGACACAGAGGTTAAAGGGATGCTAGTCTAGTTCTTGCAAAGCATAACAAACGAAAGACTTTGATAATTCTAGAAGCCCGATTTTTATAATGGAATGTGCGTAAATGGAATTGGGTCTCTCTCTCTCTCTCTCTCTCTCTCTCTTAGTGTGTGCCTCCTTCTTCCCTTATTCCTTGAAACCAAATTTAAACATCGTTGTCTGCCTGTCTCTTTTTTTTCTTTAAACATCGTTGTCTGTCTGTCTCTTTTTTCTGTCTCATTACATGAAATGTTTTACCTCATAAACATTCTTCTTCGAATCCAATCTAGACAAAAGGACATTTTATCCACGACCGAAAATGAACGTTTGCATTCTCCCTGCAACTAAATTCAGCCTCCTGCTTTCCTGGCCCAATTTCAAAGTCTAATTCCAGGGACAAGCTGCTTGGTTCCAGCCTCTCTCAGGCCCAGTTTATCAGCCATAACAGCTATGATAATCTTCTCTCAGCGGAAAGCATTAGCGCTAGAAAGCAAAGCTTAGGAAGGAAGTAGCGAAGGAAACTGCAAGAACCCTAATGTAATTAGAGATGCAACTATGATAACAGGTTCCTTTCAAGCGCAGTAAGGCGGCGTTCACCACGCGGTTTCTGATACTATTACTTACAGGCTATGGTAGCGCTGTACTAGTTTGGCAGCTCCGGGGGACAAACAAATGACGTCGATACTGCGTCTCAGGCGTTGCTGCTTATATGCTCGAATGAGGTTCAAGGGCTACAATCCGATTACTGAATATTTGAACAGTTATTAAGAAATCTATGATAGAATGGAATGGAATGGAATATAAAATTTAGTTAAGAAAACTAAGATAGTGGATGGAAGATAAAATTTAGTTGAGAAAACTAAAATAGAATGTCATGAACGGAAACTAAACTTTATTTAAGAAAACTAACATAGAATGGGATTGAGTGGAAAATAAAATTTAGGATAAAGGGATAGCGCTGGGACCTGTGAGGTCATTCAGCGCTGAATGGTTTCAGCATACACGTGGAAGCTTATACAAGGTTAACCCAAGGCATATTTGGTTCATTCTGCGTAGGAGTTTCAGTTTTACTATTTTTGGGATTCAAAGGCTCAAAATTTTCATACTTATGCTGTACATTCGGCTCAGCTGAAGAACAGCGTACTCATTTCATTTCACCTCTAAATCAAACTAAGGTCGGGTATTCACGCTCAGGTTTACCTGACAGTCCACCCAAGACCGTTCGACGGATGAGCGTCCACACGTAAAGAGTAGAACTGTCAGTCGGACAGTCAACTCGAGGTCATTGCCTTTGTCGTGCCAACAACTATATGGCGGCGATGGAAACTCCGCTGGATGATAAGGAGTTGGAGTTACATAGACTAGTTGCTGATAGGTACAGCAATTCACTTTCAACTAGGATGGAACCAAAAAGCCGTACAAGAGTATGGTCTAAATATTGCCTATTAAAGAAAGATGCCTATTCTAATGAAAAAAGTTACATTAGACCTAGGGGTTGGTTAGTTATGAAATAGATCGTGAAGCCTACTTTAACTAGTAACACTTTTCATAAAAAGGGTAGACACTGGCCTAGGCCTATACCAAATTGTATTTATCTCATGGAAATAGTTTTTATTTATTATGTGATTTGGACTCACAACCCCGATAAAGCAAAGGTCTACCAATGAAATGAATTAGGCCTATACATAATTTATTCATATTCTGGTCGGAGCGGCTGAGATCCTTCCCAGGTGAAACCGAACAATGAACTGTCATAAAATCGTTAGTTACCCGTCCACACGTGCGATCACCTGTGACCTGTCAGTTGGTCGAAAGAACTTTAGGTAATTCCATCAGTTTTAGTGAGTGGACTGACTCCGCCCACAATCTGTCGTCCACGCGTACGTTTTAACGTCAGTTTCGAATAACTGAAAGAGAGACTGACAGGTAAACCTGTGCGTGAATACCCAGCCTAGGGACTGCTAAAGCAATATTAGACTTATTGTTCTATTAGAAGAAAACAGTTACACGTCGTTTCTATAGCATTTTTATGAACAAACCCTAGGAAAAAAGATTACACATTATTATTACTATAATTATTATTATTATTATTATTATTAGTCAGAGCATGAACCCCCTTCATATGGAGCGATCGTACAGGGACAACGGACTTGAAATTCAAGCTTCCAACCGATATAGTGTTCATTTGGCGCAAGTAACCGAAGGTAATAGGAAATACAGAGTAAACAGATGTAAAGAGGTAAGTGAGTACATCATGTTCTTTGCGTTATCGATTTCATCATCATCGATTTTCTTAATAATTGTTCCAATGTTAACGAATCGGATAGAGCTCGTACTAACGAGAGTCAAGCATCTCTGTAACCCGTAACCCTACTTTGAGCGTCTTAACCATATACACAGCATCGTCCTGAGATGCGGTTCGACGTCGTCTGTTCGTCAAAGGGGGGCGAAGTAGCGCAGCCCAGCCAAGGTCTTCTCTAGACCTTAGCCCAACCATAGTCCGTAATAGTGCCGAATCCGCGCGGTGAACGGAGCCTAGTGCGCCTTAAGCGAACCTTTTATCATGGTTGTGTCTCTGATTACACTTGTGGGCTTTGCTTTCTTGTGTTAATGCTTTCCGTTGAGAGGAGATTATTGCAGCTGTAATGGCCGATGAACCGGGAATGAGAGAGGTTGTTCCTGGAATAAGACTGGGAAATTTAGCCTGGAAAGACGTAGTTGAATTTAGTTGCAGGGAGAACAAAAAGGAAATTTTCAGTTGGGGATAAAATTTTCGTTTTTCTGGCGTGGATTCGAGGGAGAATATTTATGAGCTAAATAACTTCGAGTAATTAGACGAAGGAGAGAGAGAGAGAGAGAGAGAGAGAGAGAGAGAGAGAGAGGGGTTTTTACATATATTCCCAAAGAGAAAAGAGAATTGAAGATGATAAAGGACATTGAGAGAGAGAGAGAGAGAGAGAGAGAGAGAGAGAGAGAGAGAGAGAGGAGAGAGAGAATTTTTACATTTTGTGCTAAAGAGCAATTCACATAAAATCACAGATATAAAATAGCAAGGAGATACTATTTAACAACAATTGCATAATGACAGATTTTAAATCTGTCGACAATTACTAACAGCGCCTTATTTCCAAGGGTCACTTTAAGTTCTGCTTGTATGTCTTATATATTTTCTATGTATTGTCTTCGTATTGGTATTATTAACGCTTCAGAAGACTATGTAGAGAAATGTGTTATTGTTACTACGGAACTACAAACCTCCGCTTTCCATATGTGGAATTATCCTTTGCGCATGCGCACACCAACCGTCTGCGTGCATGCACAAAGGATAATTCCTTTGCGCATGCACAACAAAAAATCTAAAACTCTCTGCAAACACAGAATTTCTCTCGTAAGCAACACAGAAACAAAGCGCCCAGAAGAGAGAAATCCCGAGAAGAAAGAGAGAGAGAGAGACAGAGAGAGAGAGAGAGAGGGCGGGGGGGGAGTTGTTGATTCCAACCGTTCTCCTTGAATGGCCTGAAGCATACATCTTCACGTGCATAGAGATGAGAACTCTCTTCTCGAGGAGCAGTGCACATTCGCGCGAGAGCATAAATAAATAAATGTAAAAACAAAGCGTGATCCGACCTCCAGCTTACTCGAGATGTGTGCAGATGTTCCCCTCACGCACGTGTTAAACATTATATTCATAACTTTTAATGTAAATTAAAAAATGCTGAAATCTATGGTCAGATAGAGACTTGTTTCACCAACGAAAATTAAAATAAATATGCTACATTTTATTAGAAATAATTTGTATTTACTGTTTAACATGCACATTATTTTTTTTCATTATAATAAATAAATCATAAATATTCTATCCTATAATTCCCGTATCTGTAATTCAATTCGAAACATCTTTTTCAGACCTTTTTAGGCTCTTCCATAGACCCCTCCTACCCTCACCGGCCCCCCTCCCCAGCAAAAACAAGAGTAACAAAAACAATGTAGTCTGTAGGCTTACTTCCTGAGTAAGCAACAATTTGGAACGGAATATTTAAATAAGCGACTCGCCTTACATGGAGCATGGCTGGGGAAATTTGAAAACAGCCTTGGAAGGTATTTCAAGTTTCAGTTTCATCGTCTTTCCTTCCTTGCTTAGCTTTACTTTCTGTGTTTAAATTTCATGTTCCGGGTTTATTCCCTCTCTTCCTTTCCTTCGCTTGCATTTCTGTTTCGATACTTTACTCTCTCTCTTCCAATATCTAGCTGAAAATCCTCATTGTGGAAAGATTCAACAGCCTATTATTATTATTATTATTATTATTATTATTATTATTATTATTATTATTATTATTATTATTAACTGTAGTAGTAGTAGTTGTAGTATTGTAACTACTACTACAATTAATATAATAATAATAATAATAATAATAATAATAATAATAATAATAATAATAATAATAATAATAATAATGACAGGCTGTGAATCTTTCCTATAATGAGGATTTTCAGCTAGATATTGAAAGAAAGAAAGTAAAGTATCGAAACAGAAATATACTATTTCTACAAAATGAGGCCTGTCTTTATGAAAGATTATATAAAAAAAGAAAAACATATTTTCCCACTAATGAGAAGAATGGCATACTTTCATAAAATAGAATTGGTGTCACATACCGCTTCATTATTAATAATAATAATAATAATAATAATAAATAATAATAATAAAATAATAATAATAATATTATTAATTATTTATTATTATTATTATTATTATATTATTATTGATTATTATTATTATTATTATTACCTGTAACACTATAGCACAGTGATAAGACCAGTGTTAGTGTATGGATTGGAAACTTGGGTTTTAAGAAGAAAAGAGGAAGTAAAGCTTGGGGAGAACAGAGATGAGAATGCTCAGGTGGATTATGGGGAAATCGCTACATGAGAGATTGGAAAATGATGAAATAAGAAGTGCAGGCTTAGTAAGGATTACAGATTGAGATGGCATGGGCATGTGTTAATGATGGATGACGAGAAGAGAGTGAAGAGGGCTTAGGAAGAACCTGTTAGAGAAAGGAGATCGAGAGGGAGACAAAGAATCAGATGGAGAGATAAAGTGAGGGAAGATATGGAAAGAAGAGCTTTGGTGGAGGATGATGCCTTTGATAGAAGGCAGTGGAGAAGGCGTATCAGGCAACCGACCCCTTAATGTAGGGACAACAGTGTGAAAGAAGATTATTATCATCTAATTGTAACAGTTGTAGTAGTATTATAACTATTGGGCGCTATACTATTAATACAAACGTAAAGATTGTCGTTAGGAAAGAATATAGAAAAGAGAAGATATTGTTATTATTATCATTATCATCACTATTATTTGAAATAATAGCTGTACTACAGCCATTAGGCTACTACAAATACAATACTTACCTTTCAAGTAAGAATATAAAAAAGAAAAAAATATATTATTATTATTATCATTATTATTATTATTACTATTTGCAGTAGTAATGGAACTACTTGGACTGCTATACAAATACAAATCTTGTTTTTAATGAAGTAAATGAAAAAGAAAAAAGAAATTTATAATTATTTGTAGTAAAATTGCAACTACTTACTGCTATACTATTAATACGAAAGTAAATCTGTCCTACAAGAAAGAATCTAAAGAAAATCGATAAGAAATTATAGTATTCCACCAGTCTGGAAAATCAGAAATGAGACCTGAGATAATAGATGATTCAGTTCCTCTTCATAGAATCAGATTTGGCTTTTAGGCGAAGAAAGGAATATCGATTACTTTTAACGTGAAACGTTCCTGACTGACATTTCATCATATTCTGGGTTTTAATCATATTTGAATATTTAAAAGGTCTTCCTGATTTCTTTCTTTTCCAATGGAGTATTAATGGGTTATGTCTAATGGCGTAGGTTTCCTCTCTCTCTCTCTCTCTCTTCTCTCTCTCTCTCTCTCTCTCTCTCTCAATATATATATATATATTATATATATATATATATATATATTATATATAATATATATATATATATTATATATATGTATATATATGATATATATATATATATATATATATATAATATATATATATATATATTAGATATATATAATGTAGGAATCCTATCATCTTGACTGATCTAGATAAAATTTTTGACACAAGGAAGGTTTTCGGTAAGTTTCAAAGACATACCCCCTCCAATTGGGGTATCTTATTTAATGCGGAAAACGGCAAAGACTCCCAGCCACAGGATAGTTGGACGTTTGTGAAACGTGGAGCATCGGGAATGTAGGTTCGTACACTTCTTACCGACCGCACAAACTACTATAGTAGATACACATCAACCGTGCATTTGATGTGATTGCTGGTGATAAGCCAATCACGGGGCTGGAAACCCTCAGTCTCTCTCGAGAGTTCACATAGGCAGATGTATGTTCCACGTCCCCTGAAGGATATACGTCTTTCAAAAGTATCCCTCAGGAGAGGTGAAACATACATCCTTCTTATATGGACACTCTCGATAGACGGAGAGTTTCCAGCCCTGTGACTTGCTTATCGACAGCCAATCAGGAGCGTCGTGCGGGACGGGCCTAGACATCAAATGCACGTTGATGTGAATCTACTATAGTGAGAAAGGGGGCTCTACAGCGGCGTTGGGCCGATACGTCGTGTAACTCATTCCGTGTCGGGCCAATTAACGCAACTGGAATTGTGGGCTTTTCTAAAAAAAATATTTCCCTCATCTCCTTTGAATTCTTTTGTCGTGTGAAGTATGTGTACTGTCACTGAAAATGCTTTCCTTTCCAGTGATTAGTAATTCTGTATAGAATCCATTGCCTTAAATAAACATAACAAACAAAACCACGCCAAGTGTTACTTCCTTTTTAAGGTAAATGATAAACTGTTATTAAGTTTTCTTGGGCAGTGCCTGGTTGGTCAGCTAGTGTGGGATATCATATCATATATATATATTATATATATATATATATATATATATATTATATATCTGATATATTATATAATATATATATACTATATACTAGCTGACCAACCCGGCGCTGCCCAAGAAAACTGAAAGACAGTCTATCATTTACCTTAAAAAGGAAGTAACACTTGGCATGGTTTTGTTGACATGTTTATTTAAGGCAATGGATTCTATACTACATCATAGATATATATATATATATATATATATATATATATATATATATATATATATATATATACATATATATATATATATATATATATATTATATGTGTGAGTGTGTATTTATGTTTACTTTATCCATACTTCTTGGAATTAGAAATTCCTCCTCAACGATAATTACGAAATATGAAAAAGAGCCTCAAAAGAAAGCGTTTCATTACACAAATGCACCGGCGCCATCATGAGAAAGTAAAAAAGACAAAAAAATCAAAATTGTGTTCCACCGAACATTGTAATTCCATTAAGTGTTTGTGAAATATAATCCTTGAAGATTAACTGGGACTCCACTCTGTTTATGATTTTAATATCTTTGCTAAATAATATAAATATTTCAATAATTATTAATGTTATAAAGACACCCGTGTTGATTTTCTTAACATTGGAGAATTATGCCCAAAGCAGGTAGGGTATAATTCTAGACAGTTTCATGAAAGAGCTTGATAAGTCATGATAATGTGACCTTAAATGCTCTCTTTTGCAATACTAAATGCGACCTTGAATACCCTCCTTTTTCAGTCGTAAGATATTTCCATATTAACAACTCTTCACAATTCTTCAAATGGTGCACGGATGGTAATTAGCATTCTCTATCCTTTCCACCTAATATATACGAAATAGAGACATGTTGCTTATCCGAAGAAAGTTTGAATAATGTAATTGTCACCGGGCTATAAAAAAAAAACTTAGACACAGCATGATCTTATCTGGGCTGTCAAGCTAAGGACTGGGGCACTTCCGGCCATACAAAGCTGCAAGCGGTGAAAAGAAGAAGTTGGAGCATGTTGGACAGAAAGATCAAGAGATCCAGAAAATAAAGGTGATAAGGCACAAGGATCTACAAGACTGGAGAAAGGAAGCGGGGATGAAGCGAAATTAGAAGGCTAAAAAGTGGATGCATCTAGGGGCAGGAGGGACACTAAAAACATGGTATGGTAATG
Source organism: Macrobrachium nipponense (assembly GCF_015104395.2). Classification (NCBI taxonomy): domain Eukaryota; kingdom Metazoa; phylum Arthropoda; class Malacostraca; order Decapoda; family Palaemonidae; genus Macrobrachium; species Macrobrachium nipponense. The sequence goes on from NC_087201.1 coordinate 69,147,145, forward strand.
CCTGCAGTTCGCCACTTGAGGAGTATTAATGGCGTTACTAGGGTTATGAAAAAACAGTTTTTTTTTTATTTCGTGTTTTTTCCATGAAAAAAATTTTTTTTCGTGTTTTTTCGTTTTTCCGGTTTTTTCCTTTTCCCCCCAGTTTTTCATGTTCTGGACCTTTCTGGTGATCCTGCTAATACTCAATATGGACATATAATATTTTAAAAGACTTCCACCTTCCTTCTAGAATAGAGGAATCATTAAAATAATAATATTAAGGATAAAAATGCTTCTTTAATTGATAATTAGAACCTGAGATATATGAAGTATTACTAAGAATTTCACTTACAGTCTCAAAATATAATGGTATTTCTGCTAGCTATTTGAGTGTGATGATATTTGCTTTCCTTTATTGCTGAATTTTGATAAAAAACAATTTTCTTTTGAGATCAACATATGAAACAATGAAATGGCCCTATGAGATTAAACTAAGAAAATTTAAATAAAAAATCGTCTTGAAGTTACAGCACAAAGAGATATGTTTTATAGATATAATGTGACCATTATAATATAGCCTATAGGGCCTAACATAAAAATGATAATTTTTGTCATTCAATGAAATCTGAACTTGAAGCATTTAAAATAAAGGTATCCACTCGTTCAAAGTTTTCCTAAAGCTTTGAAATTTTTATGGATCTCATTTATAATAGGCTATAAAGAACAAAAGCAAGACCTTCATTAGATGATTCAGCCATGAAAAGAAATACCTATACTGTATACATTTCTACAGAAAAAGAAACACTCAACTGATAATGCTCTTTGAAATCACACTGCCAATATAAACTAAAAAAAAAATTCCATTTTCGCCAATACTGATAACTTTTTCAATTATTGATAAAAGAGAGACGCTTCCACAAAACTTAAAAGAAAGGTACCTACAGTTTACATTGAAACAAAACATTAACTTTGGCCCCAAGTTATTAATGAAATTGTCTCTGAAAAAGATTAAACTTTCTAGTCTGAATCGGTATCATTGCCTGAGGAGTGATTTAGTTCGGAACCTAAATCTTTCATCCGAGTCTTCTACAGAATAATCCTGGAGTGAAGATTTATCCTTTAGGCTTGATGCAGAGGAGCATCTTAATGATGATGGTTTTTCTTTTTGTGAAAGGGGAGCGTGGAAATACACTGATTCTACACTAGCATTTGTATTTTTCCTCTCCCCCCCACCCCCCAACAAAAAAATAAAAATAATAATAAAAAAAAAGAATGGAATGCTTTCAAATAATGAGCAAAAGCTCACATATTTCTTTTACTGGTCACAGAATATCACTGGAACTGTAATTTCTTTAACTTATATCACAGTGATCACCTCTTATACACATTAACCTTCCACACTCTCCAGGCACAGCTACTAGCACTGCTATGTGATGCACCCAATCCCATTTACTCTGCCTATGGTCCCTTAATGATACCAGTACGGTGCAAGTTCACTTTCAATATGTTTGATACAGAGCAGCAAGACTGCTGTTATCTGGGTTTTTGACCTTCATATGGTCACACCTCTCTGTTTGTCCTAAATTCCTAATGAATTCAAGTTACTAGAAATAACTACTACCATTACTTCATGTTTTAACTATATACTGGTATGTAAATGTAATGCACATTTACTTTGGTTCTGGAATCTATCTCATTGATACGAGTTCCATACAAGTAACTGTTTAACATGTTTAATACCTAAATGTACATGTACAATACATATCTGTAAGGAGCTATTGCCCTTCATACGGTTTTCTTACCTCTTTTCCTATCTTGAACTCTTTATGCATTGAAATCTTTAGATTTAGCTTCTAATATGGGTTTAAGATATGATTGAGAAATTGCAGTAGAACATGTTTGATAACTGAATATACTAATGATCAAATGTGAAATGTTAATATGATTACAACACTAATTTATGGTACTCATAAAACTCAATCTCATATGGTTGAGGTGAATTTTTCTAATATAATATCTATTTTCACAGATTTTTCTTTCTACTGCTAAATTGCCTTGTTACCCAAGCTTAGAGTATCTTTGTGGGAATAACATTAGCATGAATGAATGTGCTATGTATGGACAATACGGTATCTTACTCCCCTATTCAAACAAGGAGATCTAGTACATGTAATAATTAAAAAATTTTCAATCATACCCAGATGCATAATAAATTACAGGGAATAATTATATGTGTATATTATGGATAATATAAGCACAGTTAGACATTGTGTGTGGCTTAAAGGCATCAGAATGTGAAAAAATGCAGAAAATGGAAAAAAACCAAGTTTGACTTGTTTTTTAACAGGCTGTGTTATTTTTACGAATAAAACGTGTTTTTCCCGAAAAAAACGCGCTTGTTTTTTTTTGCTCCACAAGCCTAGGCATTACCCTTGTCAAAGGTTATTATGTGTAATTCTAGTTTTACAAAGCTGTCTCGCGATTTCTGTTTATGTAAGTGGATGTCAGCATTTGAGCTAACTTAAGATTGATTGATGATTTATGACTAAACTGGCGTCACAACATCTAGGTTATTGACACCGAATTGACACAAGACATCTAGGGGTTGAACATGGTTACCTCTGTTTGTGATTGGGGGTTTTTGGAGGTAGGTGTGCTCTCCAGGTTTGACATTAGCAGGGGGTTGCCCATGGCCACCTGAATCCCTAATTTGGGGGCGGGGGTGCCTATACCTATATGTTCCCATAATGAAAACAACGCGTAGTGTTAACGGAGGGTAGGGTGCATACCCTACACCCTCCCCCTCCCCACCACTCTAGTTTTACATGTGGCGGGGAGGGGGTGTGTTATATACCAGATACCCTACATATCTCACATCTCAGTAATAAAACGGCCACTTATTATCAACTGCGTAATCCTGCTCCGGTCACAGCGAAATACAAGCCAGGGCATCAATACCGCGTCCGGAAACAGGCTGTGACAGAGCAAATAGTGTAACTCATCGGGGTCGGATATTGGATTTGCTAGGTCAACAGAGGTCGCCAAAAACGAAGGTCCGGGAAATATTGATGAACGGGCCGTCTCGTCATGAAGAGTCGTCATGTGTTTGCTGAAATTCTTCTGACAGTTTGGTTTGATGCAACTTACTTTCTGCATTTGTAAGGTTTTTGTTTTGTTTTGTTTATAAAAATGCCATTAGTTTTAATAATGCATATGTGGGTTTATTCTCCTGGAAATAGAGTTGTGCGAACTGACATGGTGATATATATTTATATTAATACTTGAAAAGGTTTAGATATTCATTTAGCAACGCTTTTCCTTGACGCGCATGCGCTTCTGCCCAGGCAAAGTCATTCATACCCGAACACACACACACAAACACACACGCATATGTACGTGTATATATATATATATATATATATATATATATATTATATATATATATATATATATATATATACATACCGTATATATAAAAGTGAATGCTTGTGTTTGTATATATGGTTGTATGTTAGTTTGTAACAAGTTTGTAACTTTGTACGCTATAGAAATCCGAATCGCTTGACCAATTATGACTACGGCTCATTCTTAGTTCATTTTGACGTTCCTTACAATAAAAATTGCGAATAGGGTTCTTCATATGAATGAAAAAATGTTTACTTTAACATTTTTTCTTTCGTATCAATAAGCCTTTTCGCAGCTTTTAAGGAATGTCAAAATGATAAAGTACTATGCATATAAAGAAACACACACACACACACACACACCCCACACACACATATATATATATATATATATATAATATATATATAATATATATATATATATATATTATATGTGTGTTTGTTTGTATGGTATTTTTACGTTGCACGGAACCAGTGCTTAGTCAGCAACGGGACCAGCGGCTTTACGTGACTTCCGAACCACGTCGAGAGTGAACTTCTATCTCCAGAAATACACTCGCGGCCTGTGTGTTGTGTATAACTAACTTTGCCTGGGCAGAAGCCTATGCGCGCGAAGGAGAAGCGTGGCTAAATGAATATCAATATCTTTTCGAGTATTAATATAAATACATATCTATATGTCAGTCCACACACCTCTATTTCAAGGGGAATAAACCCACGTATTCATTATTGAAACTAATGGCCTTTTGATAAACAAAATAAAACCAAAATCTTGCAAATGCAGAAAGTATGTTGCATCAAACCAATTTGTCAGAAGCATTCCAGCAAACACATGACAACTCTTCATTAATATTTATGGGATCTTCGTTTTTGGCGAAATCTTTTGACCTGGCAAATCCAATATCCGAGCCTGATGTGTATATATGTGTAATTTATATAATACAGAGGAATTTACTTCAATTGAAGTATGAAACCATTCCAAAAATTGAAGGATGACACCATACCGAACCCTCGTTTACCTTTGCATGGTAAGGCCACTGTAGATTCGAGTATTAAATTTTTTTTGACATCTTTACTCATGTTTGGTTCAGTCTACCTGTTACATTTAAAAGTGTGGATAAATATATGAACTACAGGCTTATACGAATACTTCTGTTGATTAAAGTGCATAGATATATCTTCCTTTCGCTTCCTCATGCAAGTAAATCATATTTGAGTGGTTAACAGTGATGAGATTGAAATTAGGCCTAGACCTATATTCAGCTAAGACTAACTGCCATGGGGATATGGTAGCCAATACGAGAGAGAGAGACACGATCATTTTATTGGCATTGTTTTAATGTGCATGAAATGGGCCTGTTATTTGTCGGGCAAATGAAGGGGACAGTTATTTAAATGAGAGAGACAGAGGCAGACGGACAGAAAGGTTTATAAGGATAATTCGAGAAATTAAAGAGTATATACGGTAAGTAACATCTTCTATTCGATTCCTAATACAAATATATCATGTTCACTGGTTAAGATCAACAAAATTGGGATTAGGCTTAGATATATGTTTGTTGAGATTAACTAGAAAGAGAAAATGCTAGTCAACACGAAAGTGAGAGGGAGGTCAAGATTTCATTAAAATTGTAAAGTAAGGAAAAGATTATGAGAGAGAGAGAGGAGAGAGAGACGAGAGAGAGAGAGAGAGAGAGAGAGAGAGAGAGAGAGAGAGATTATCTTGCAAATGAACAAACCTACTGTTATCAGGGGGTTAGGAAAATGAAGATTATATATATACATACATACATACATACATTACATCTATATAATATATAATATATATATATATATATTTATATAATATTATATACAAATCCAACATCATCTTCATCTTCCTAACCCTCTGATAAAAGTAGGTTTCTTCATATGCAAAAAAATTCTCTCTCTCTCTCTCTCTCTCTCTCTCTCTCTCTCTCTCTCTCTCTCGTATATAAATCTCCCGAACAAATAACTGGCTATTTCATACTATTGAATACAATTATAATTAAATTTTGCCCTCCCTCTCACTTTCGTGTTGACTGGTATTTTCTCTTTCCAGTTATTCTCAACAAACATAGGTCTAAGCTAATTCCAGTTTTGTTGACCTTAACCAGTGAACATGGTATATTTCTATTAGGAATCGAATGGAAGATATTACGTACTGTATATGCTCTGTAATTTCTAGAATTATCCTTATAAATCCGCTCTCTAATCTCTCTCTCTCTCTCTCTCTCTCTCTCTCTCTCTCTCTCTCTCTCTCTCTCTCTCTCTCTCTCTCTCTAAAATAACTGTCCCCTTCATTTGGCCGACAAATAATAGTCCCATTTCATAAACATTAAAACAATTTCTATAAAATGATCGTAAATCTCTCTCTTTCGTATTGGCTGCAATATCCCCATGGTAGTTATTCTTAGTTACACATAGGTCTAGGCCAAATTTCAGTCTTATCACTGTCAACCAGTCAAATATGGTTTACTTCCATGAGGAATCGAAAGGAAGATATGTTTGTGGCCTTACCATGCAGAAGCAAACGTTGCGTTGGTTCGGTATGGCATTATCCTTCAATTTTCTTGCATTCGCAGGGCAGTTGTTAACAATTCATGCCTGAGGTTTCTTGCATCATCACTTCGTTGAAAATGAACCGACCGCACCTCGTTTTTGGTGTTGATATGTTCACTTCTGCAGATGTTCACCCACTTCCTACACATTTAGGAATCTTTAGGGAAACGGTAAAAGCTTCACTTTAAACATCGTCCTTTCCTATGTTACAGCATCCTTAAATAGCACATATCACCATGGCAAAAACGTACTGAATACCAAAAACATCAAGAATTGTCACAAATTCATGAACTCACTCCTACCTGTTGCCACATGAAACCGATGAGAGCACCTGCCACCGTGGGAACTTGTGAAGTCATGCCCGGGAGAGCTGAAAAATCGACGTGCGCGTACCTAACCTTATCCTAATCTTGCGGTTAACAATATACAAAAGGAATGGTGACTGAAAAATCTATATCACTAAAAATGACGAGACTCAGATGGTAGGTTAACAGTCAAAGAAAAAACTACAATTAGCATTCAAATAAAACCGTTTTATCTAAAAGATAATATCAAATATTCATCAACGAAATTATATGACTACAGGCAGAAAATAATCTACCGAAATCATTGACTAAAACATACACACGCAAAGAAAAAAAATCTCATAACATCGTATTGTATCGTGTGACGCCACTAGGCGGGAAGTTAAAACTGCATCGTTACTTGCACCAGCACGTTGGATAAAAGACAAGAGCACTCCACATTATTTCTCTAGTCATCGATAATCAACTTTCGTGAGTCTAATGTTTCTGTCTGAGATATTGCTCGGCAGCTTGAATTAATACATAGAACAACCGTATATAGATAGATGATACAGCTATCGAGAAAAAGAGAAAATTTAATAAATCTATTCAAAAGAACAAAAAACAAAAAAACAAAAAAAAGCGGAGAACAACCCTGTGGCTGCACCAATGCACTCTAGAAGATCCGCATCGGATGATCACTGAAACAGCTCTCCGTCTGTTCCCCCTGACAACCACTTTTGCCTTCAAGAGAGAGAGAGAGAGCATTATGCTTTCCCTTCAAATTGATGCCCAAACCATCCGCAACTAGGCTAAACTATTATTTCATCATATTCCTACCTTTATAGCAGAAAACACAGACAAAAAAAAGAGAGCCTAGGATCTGCTTTCCACTGTTATCCAGCGGCCGATGATTTCCGGAAGAGTCAGCTTTTTTAATGAGACTTTCTCCGCTGATGCGGTCCACTTAAAACAAGATGAGCTTTATGGAGGTAAACTAAGTATCTTGTTAGTTTTAACTGTTTAGAATAAATGATTAAGAGGTTATTTGGCCAATTAACTCTTTAGAAGCTTAAGTAATAAGCAGCCAATACAAAAGTTGGCAGTATTTACTCAGTTAATTTCATAAAACCTAATGAAATGATATGCGTAAGTAGCAATGAAAAAAAATCAGAAATTGCACATGATCAAGGTGTATATATATATTATATATATATATATGTGTGTGTGTGTGTGTGTGTGTGTGTGTGTGTGTGTGTGTGTGTACTATGAACAGTAGAATTTTATATAAGCGATTAAGCAAATAGGCTTAAGTGTTATTAAAGGAAAGCAGAATACATGATAGGGCCAGTCACCAATACACACACACACACATGTATATATATATATATATATATATATATATATATATATATATATATACATCATATATATATATATATATATATATATATATATATATATATATATATATATATATATATATACACACACACACACACACACACACACACACACACACACATATATATATATATATATATACTATATATATATTATATATTATATATATAATGTGTGAGCGTGTGGTATACATGTCTATATATTCAATCCTAGCGTTTGTACCGTAAATCGGTGCTATTAAGGGTAGGCTCCACTTTGGAGGGGTCCTGATTTTTAAAAAAATCGTAAAATTATTTGCCAAAAATACACTAATCAAGACAGGCTAATGAAATTTTCAGGCATTATTAGCACTATAATAACGCATATTCTCTGTGAGTTTTATCATCCTACAGGGAAAATTAATGATTTTATGAAAAAAAATGTGAAAAAATGCAAAATTTCGGCCCCTCGTACTGAAGGTTATTTGGTGATTGGTGAGAAACTACAGTCTTGAATAGAAATTCGGTCTGACAGAATGTTGGTATATCCACCTGGAACATGCACAAAAAAAAATTATCAAAATAGAACAGTAAATAAGCACGTTATAACAAAAAAAGAGCAACAACTTCAGGTAAGTTCAGCGAAAGCCCCGGCGAAATAGCAGACTATAGCTAGGAAGAAATATTCAGGAAAAATTCAAATCTCGATTTAGGGACAAAACCTTTTGAGAGTTTGTAGTTATTATGTCACTGATAGCCTAAAAAACATCTTAAAATAAAAATTTTATATTTATTTTTAGGACAATCAAAAGAAAAAAAAAAAAAACCCACCTCCAAAAAAAAAAAAAAAAAAAAAAAAACAAAAAAAAAAAAAAAAAAAAAAAAAAAAAAAAAAAAAAAAGGGGGGGGGGGGTTTTTTTTTTTGTTTTCCTAAATAATATAATTTTTTAGATGTTTTAGGCTATCAAAGTGACATATTAACTACAAACTCTCAAAAGGTTTTTGTCCCTAAATCGAGATTTGAATTTTTCCTGAAATATTTCTTCCTAGCTATAGTCTGCTATTTCGAGGGGCTTTCGCTGAACTTACAAAGTTGTTGCTCTTTTTTTTGTTATTACGTGCTTATTTAATGTTCTATTTTGATAATTTTTTTTGTGCATGTTCCAGGTGGATATACCAACATTCTGTCAGACCGAATTTCTATTCAAGACTGTAGTTTCTCACCAATCACCAAATAACCTTCAGTACGAGGGGCCGGAAATTTCCGTTTTTTCACATTTTTTTTCATAAAATCATGAATTTTCCCTGTAGGATGATAAAACTCACAGGGAATATGCATTATTATAGTGCTAATAATGCCTGAAAATTTCATTAGCCTGTCTTGATTAGTGTATTTTTGGCAAATATTTTTTTACGATCGGCACCCCCAAAGTGGAGCCTACCCTTAATGTTTACCGTTTCATCTAAATTGTTTTTCATATCTTTTATTCATAGGCCTATAATCTTATTACCAGGTATGAGGCTGAAAATTTCCAACACATTCGCAGGAGTGGATTAATTACGGCATCTCTGAAAAGACATATTTATATTGTGCTATCTAGTGTTTATGAAACCTAAATAAAAACAAAATAATAGGTTCTACTAGTTTAAAATATACAAGGGATTAGTCTTTCAAATACCTTACTTGAAAATTTTGATTCATAAGAAAAGGACTGAAAGAAAATCTTAACAGAAATCGTCATTGTTGTTGTTACCAAGGCTAATAGTTCAACTTATACTATACTCGGTTTTTTCCATCTGCCCATCCGCCTGTGGTGTTTGCGTATGGTAACACTGCGTCCCGGGCTTTAGATATAGTTACATTCAGCTTACATTCAACATTAATAACAATATTCTATTTCGAATATTAACGGTGTAATTCGCATACAGCAAATCTTAAAACACTTTTCAGTTGCAAATGTACACCCAGATATCCTATTATTTTCCTAAAACTTACACATAGCGTAACTATTTAAATCCCGGGACGCAGTGTAAACATACAAAAACACCACAGGCGGATGGACAGATGGAAAAAAACAGAGTATAGGCGTAGGCCGATATCTAAAAATTTTACATATATTAATAAAATTAAACATGAGGATAGTGGTGGCCTTTGGAGATAAAAAAAAAAAACAGTAAAACAAAAACAGTAATGACCTTTGAAGTATTATAGTAACACCTTTTCATCACGTAATGTATTACAACGATATCAGTAAAAACCAGGTTAAGGGAAACGGGAGGTAATTTCCTTTGATGCACAACTTAGTGACTGTCATGCGCTTACGATGGAGCTGCCAAAAAGCGCCAAACGATACTATTATCAGCTGCTGTTTAGAAAAGTTTTGAAGCATGCTACGATACATTTTTGAGTGAGTGTGCAATAAGGGATAACTCTTAATACGTCATAACAAAGAGGTTTGAATATGACGTCACGAGATACAACTTCTCATACCATGGAGTGGGTGGAGCTTGTGACTTACGCATGCGCCGAGACTAGAAGGCAAGCGCTAGACAGTAACCGCGTGACGTAATGTGCAAAGTGAGTACATCTGTGTTACCTATGTAAACGCTTATAACGCCGACATTTCTTACTCAAATTTGCCGAATTTTTCTGGTCTTGTTTGAAAGGCGTTACAGAGTATTTTGAAAATGGCAAACTCTGCAAGTGCGCTTTCTTATATGGGTAAAGGCCATGCAGAAGAGAGTGAGCAGATGGAGAAACCAGGGTTTTAAGGGCCCCATAGACGTTACGACCGGCGGATCAGGTTCCGTTCTGTCTCCGGCATCAGTGTTGCCCATTGACGTTCAGATTCACTTCAGTTTGCCGAAACCTGGTGGAGTGAGGATATGGCCGCTCCACTCAGTGATGACGCTATCGACCGCTATTGCAGCTGAAACTAGAAACCCCCAGCGAAAAAGGAGAGCCTGAAATGAACTATGGTTGAAGAAATGAAATGAAATATCTCACAATTGTTTATTTAATTAATTGAAACTTTACCCTGGTGACTAGTTCGATTACCTGGAGGAGCAGACTGACATGGAATTATTACATAAAATGAAAACACACACACATACACACCACCAAAATCATTGTACGAGAGGTTGCTGGACACACTTCGCTTACACGCTACAAGTCGTTCCTTGGGGCATGATAATCCTAGAGACATGTAAAGCAATTATTCAAGTTATGCAGCATGAGTTTACAAAGGTAAACAGTAACTATGCTGCTTACACAGCATCTTTTATATTCTAGTGGTATACAGCCTGGTGTACGCACAGTAGGTCTACAGTTCCGCTAAAGCAGAATAGGCCCTTAAACCTACGGTACCCAAGTAAAAATACAAATTTCAGATCTTTTCTACACAAAATTCTTTATTAAACAAGGAAAATTAAAATATTATTGAAAGTATTGTCATAAAAGTATTTTATGTGCAACAAATAACAATGTAATTTAAACAACAGTACTGCTAATACATACAGATATAGCATGCAAACACAATACGCAAATGCATAATATACTCACACATAAGTGTATATATATATATATATATATATATATATATATATATATATATATATATATATATATATAGATATATTAATTGGTGTGTGTGTGTGCTAGTACTATTGTTTAAATTACAATGTATTTTCCATACATAAAATAAACTAAAAGTCTATGACAATATATTCAATGATATTTAGCGTTCCATGTATAAACTAAAAAATTTGTGTACAAGAGTTGAAAATTGTACACTTCACTTACTTGGTTGCAGAACCGTAGTTTAAGTGCCTATTCTGCATTAACGGCCATCATAGACCTGCTGTGTACTAAACTACCGTATATGCCATTAGACTATGCAAGATGCAACATATATATATATATATATATATATATATATATATATTATATATATATATATATGAATAACTTGATCACGAAGTATATAAAACGTGATGCTATGTATAAATAAAGGTTTTTTGCCACGAAGGAAAAAATGAAAAAGCGAGATAGGCAAGTACTTTCGGTCCTGTTCGGACTTTTACTGAGGCAACTGATTTTACAAAGAACATAGTTAAAAGAAGGCTTAATATACAAACTGACACTACCAGATTAGCCATAGGGCGATTTTCACTCTACAGAAAGGAGGAGTCGCCAGAGGCTAGCCACACCTTGAAGGATACCCGCAGTAAACAAGTGATTCTTCCAGAAAAACAGTACATTTTGAAAAAAAAACACGGGAGCATATACAATTTTAATATCATGAATTTTTACACAAATTTTCCCAACAAAAATTATTATCAATGAAAAGACGAAAGAAAATATATATATATATATATATATATATATATATATATATATATATATATATATATATATATATTGTAAGTAAGCCTTAGGATTTTTATAATGTATTAGCTTACTTAGGGTTTTAGCTTTTAAGTTCCTCTTTCATTTCTGAAGGCTGTAAAGTTCATTGTTGATTCGCCTTCCTTGTTAGTAGGGGTCTCCTCACTCCAGTGGTATTTTTGTGTAGTCTTGTTGACTAATCCTCCCTGTTTTCTCCCCTCCATATTTTGGCTTTGCTGAGTTGACTTGAGACCTGATTCCAAGCTGCAGGCAGTTTGTATCTGCACCCTGACTTGTGAGCCTGCTATCTCTCTCGGATTTACAGCAAGTCTCAGAAAATATATATCTTCAGCTGGCAGTTTCTCCACATCTCTGACATTTTATTATTGCCTCTGGTGCAGTATTTGCCAGAGGGGCCTCGCTTGGCGACGGTAAGGCGTGTCATCCATTTATTATAAAAAGTATTGATCAAGATTACTGGGATCACGGCGTCCATGATTATGAACGAGATGACTAGGATCACGGCTGCACTGCAGTAGTCAGATGAATTTTCTGATAGAGCTCTATAGTAATTGTATTGTGATTTGCCAGTCCTCTGCCTTTATTGGAGTGCTTATGGGAGGAGACCTTCATCGTCTCATCATCATCCTTTAGAGTGTAAAATTCAGGTTATTCCTTTCTTTTGGTTATTTTCTATTCCTCTCTGGGCCCCCTTTCCTCCTTCAGAGGTTGAATGCGTTGCCTAATCATTTGGGTACATGTTGTGTAAGTGATTTCGTGATTTAATGTTAATGAAGAGGCCTAGTTATAACTTCCTGTATTTTATTGAATTATAATATATATTGGATTTTTTTCATTGTTTTGCTATCCCCCTTGAGTTATTCTTGTGCTACATTTACTTGGGCTTGCTACCACCTTAGTGGATTGCTGCCTTTGAACACCTAAGTTTGTGGTATTTTGAATATTTTATGGTCCTGTAGACCTAGAATGTGTTGTGGTCCAACGAGGCCATTACAAGTGGCGACCTTGCCAGGATTGATCGTATCCTGTGGTGTTCTTTTTGCAGTGCAAGGGTAATTCTTGGGGCGTTGTTAGTGTTAGGTGGCATGGTTACACCTCCTCAGTGTTTGGTTGGCTGGCATTATTGCAAGTGAAATAATTTTGTTATAGGTAAAGTGTTGTAATTATTCATAATCAAAATGGAGGATATGAATGTCGTAGAGTTGCTTGAAGGAGAGGGATGGCAGGATAGGTTGGCCGAATTAAACAAAGAGGAGTTAGAAAGTGTGGCAGATTTTTCGAAGTGGAGAGAACGGTAACAATGAAGAAGGGTATACTATTGCTAAAGGTTTATGAGTGTGTTAAGGAGACTAAGACAGGAGCCAAACCCAAGGTTAGGAAAGAAGAGGTCTTGTCGGTAGAAATTTTGGATAGACAGATTAGTCTAAAACAAATGGAAATAGACCAGCAAAAAATGGTGTTTGAAGAGAGAGAGAGAGGGAAAGGGTCACTAGGGTGTCCTTCTCGTGTTGAGGCTTTCTCCTCCTTCTCAAATTTAGCTCAGTCTTTGAAGTTTGTCCCGAACTTCAAGGAAGATAATGTTGCAGAGTTCTTTATGTCATTCGAAAGAATTTGCTAATATTAGAATGGCCTATTGGATTATGGACTACCCTTATTCAGAGTAAATTGATTGGGAAAGCCCAAAAGGTATATGTAACTTTGGAAGAAAATCTCTCCTCGGATTATGAAAGTGTAAAGGCGATAGTGTTGAAGGCATATGAGCTCGTGCCGGAGGCCTATCGGCAAAGGTTCCGGAATTTGAGGAAAAATGAAAATCAGACTTTCGTAGAATTTGCAAGGAGTAAAGAGCAATTTGCTACTGATTGGTTGAAATCTAAAGAGGTGGACGATTTTGATAAGTTAAAGCAGTTGCTGTTGGTTGAAGAGTTTAAAAGTTGTACTCCTGATCGTTTGAAGGTTCATTTGGAGGAGTTGAAATTAGATTCCCTTCAGGAGGTTGCTGTGGCATCAGATGAGTACTTTTTGTCTCATAAAGATACTATGAAAGAGACGTTATCTAAGGAAAGATCACGTTGGGGTTATTCTGAGAGATCTGGTAATTTTAATAATCGAAAGAATGTTTCTCAGAATGTTCAATTAAATAAGGGTTCTCAGAATGTTCAATCAAATAAGGTTTCTCCGAATGGTCAATCAAAGGTGTGGAACTCGCAGAATAACAGACTTGGGGAGTCGGGTGGTTATGATCCACAAAAGCTTAGGTATTTGACGTGCTTGTTTTTCTGTAATAAGCGGGGTCATATCACAAAAGAATGTGTAATGCTTGGAAAAAGTACGTAACAGTAAAGTTAATCCGATGATGGCGGTTGAGAAAGTGCTAGTCAGGTTGGATCTCTGCCCTCTCCGAACTCAATGACTAAGAAAGTCAGAGACTGGTAGTTCCTTCGGTGATTTTCTGGCCGTGGGGGAAGTCTCGCTGAATGGTGAAGGCCAAGGGAGGAAAGTGAATATTTTACGTGATACCGGAGCAGCACAATCATTAATTCTTAGAGATTCGGTCCCGAATGATTTTGTGTATGAGAATCGGGAGTTTGTTATTTTGAGTGGTTTTCCGGACACGGTAAAATCGTATCCAATTGGTCTATTTCATCTTAGTTGTCCTTATTTTTCGGGGAATATCCGTTTGGCTATTGTTGATAAATTTCCGATTAAAAAGGTGGATGTGGTTCTCGGAAATGAGATTGTGTATGAGAATAAGTACGTGCCAATTGTGATTAATCCGGATGTGGAAGTAGCGGTAGTCACTCGTGCTAAAGCAAAGGCTGTTGACGCTGCAGAGTCAACAGTCGACGTTGATTTGAGTAGTTTAGGACGTAGTGATGTAGCTGTAGATAGTAGTAGTGTTAGATTAAAACCCAATTGGACTGTTAAAGAACTTGTTTCGGCTCAGAAAAAGGAGTTTGGTAGTTTCCCTATTGAGTCTGGTGAGATAGCGAACGTGACAGTTCCTATGTTTAAGGTAATTAATAGCATATTATATAGAGTAAGTAGACCAATGCATGCCTCGGGGGAGGATTACGAAATTATTAGACAGATTTTGTGGTTCCATGAATGTTACCGTCATGAGTTGATGTCATTAGCTCACGAGAATGTGATGGCGGGACATTTTGGTATTCCAAAACTGTCGGTAGGTTATTGAATAATTTCTTCTGGCCTAAGTTGAAAGGTGATGTAAAAAAATTTGTTAATAGTTGTGAAGTTTGTCAGAGAGTCGGCAAAACCTAATCTACCTATTCCAAAGGCTCCATTAATACCTATCCCTGTTGTGTTCTGAACCTTTTCGTGAGGTGTTAATTGATGTTGTTGGTCCTCTCCCAAAGTCAAAGAGTGGAAATGAGTATATTTTCACTATTATGGATCGTATGTCTCGGTACCGACAGGCAATCCCCTTGCGGTCCATAAGGAGTGAAAAGATTGTAGAGGCATTAATAGGTTTCTTTTCAAAATTTGGTCTCGAAGGTAACACAGTTCTGACTGCGGTACTAATTTCACGAGTCGTTATTTTAAGCAGAAAATGACTGAATTGGGCATTAAACATGTAACGTCCTCGCCTTATCATCCAGAGTCACAGGGTGCTTTGGAACGTTTTCACCAAACTATGAAAAGTATGTTAAGAAATATTGTATTGTGAATGGGGACTGAATGGGATAAAAACCTTCCCTTCCTCTTATTCGCTTTCGCTCTATTCCTGGTCAATCTCTCGGTCTCTCTCCTTTTAATTTGATTTTGGACATTCTGTAAGGGGGTCGCTGGATATGGTGAGAGAGGCTTGGGAGGGAGATGCCCCGATTTGAATCTGTTTGATTACCTTAATAATTTTGAATGCTAAATTAACCAGGGCTTGGTCTTTTGCAGGGTGAGAATTTGTTTGAAAAAGTCAGAAGAAAAATGAAATTTTATTTTGACAGAAAAGACTGTGACCCGGGACTTCGACGTAGGACAGAAGGTACTGGTTCTGTTACCTATCCAGGTAATTCTCTAAAAAGCTACCTTCCAGGGACCATGGAAGGTATTGAAGAAGGTAAATAATGTTAACTTCTTGGTGGAAACCCCCGATAGGAGAAGGCCTCATCAATTAGTACATATAAATATGATGAAAGCTTTCCATGAAAGAGAGAAGGTTAGGCCAATTGCGGCTCTTCGTGACAGTAGAAATGACTTTGTCGGTAATAATGCTTCTTTTTCAGATGAGCTTAATAATGATTCCTTTTCAGAGGACAGGGACGTTTACTTGAAAGATAGTGAATGGCTGGCAGGTAATGTCGAGGCTTTAGAAAATTTACCTCAGATGTTGAGTCACTTGGGTAAGGATGAGCAACAATCCTTGAGAAATTTGGTTTTAAAATATAAGGACGTGTTTTTCTAATGTGCCCGGCAAGACCACGATCTTGCAGCATGACGTGGAGTTAGTGGGGACGCCAACGCCCCGTTGAAGCAGGCACCTCCTTATAGGTTGAACCCAAAAAAGAATGAAATTGTTGCTAGAGAGGTTGAGTATATGCTCAAGCATAATTTAATTGAGCCGAGTTGTAGTCCTTGGTCATCTCCGGTTGTGTTGGTAAAGAAATCGGACGGAGACTATCGTCTTTGTTTTGATTACAGGAAGCTAAATGAGGTGACCAAGGCTGATAGTTTTCCATTGCCTCGAGTGGAAGATTGCCATGAGAGCGTATGGGTCGTGCTAAGTATATTACGAAATTTGACTTATTAAAAGGATAATTGGCAGGTGCCTCTGTCGGAAAGGGCCAGAAGTGTTTCGGCTTTCGTAACACAACAGGGGTTATTTCAGTGTAAAGTAATGCCCTTTGGCATGAAAAATGCTGCTGCCACCTTTCAGAGACTTATGAAATTTCGTTGGTTAGTGGTCTAGAGGGGTGTGTGGTGTAATCATTGGGATGGGGGACTTGGTTATTTTTAGCGACGACTGGCAGTCGCACCTGAAGAGAATTGAGGCCTTATTCAAAGTACTTAGGAAAGCAGGCCTGGTTATTAATTTAAGAAAGTATGATTTCGCAAAAGCAAAGGTGGTATATCTTGGACATGAGATAGGAGCAGGTATGGTAGCTCTAAGGAGGCTAACATTGAAGCCATTCGTAAGGTGGAGGTTCCTAAATGTAGGAAAGATTTGCGAAGGGTATTGGGGATGGCAAGCTATTATCGTAGATTCATTCGCAATTTTTCAGACATTGCGGAACCTCTTACTGCTTTGTTGAAGAAAAATGTTACCTTCGTTTGGAGTAAGGAGGCTCAGGATGCATTAGATAAGATAAAACTGATCCTCATTAGTCGGCATTTGTTAAACTGCTCCCAATTTTGATACTCCATTCCAGCTTACCACTGAGTTGCTGAGTTGACTTCTGAGAACCTGATTTCCAAGCTGCAGGCAGTTTGTATCTGCACCCTGACTTGTGAGCCTGCTATCTCTCTCGGATTTACAGCAAGTCTCAGAAAATATATATCTTCAGCTGGCAGTTTCTCCACATCTCTGACATTTTATTATTGCCTCTGGTGCAGTATTTGCCAGAGGGGCCTCGCTTGGCGACGGTAAGGCGTGTCATCCATTTATTATAAAAAGTATTGATCAAGATTACTGGGATCACGGCGTCCATGATTATGAAACGAGATGACTAGGATCACGGCTGCACTGCAGTAGTCAGATGAATTTTCTGATAGAGCTCTATAGTAATTGTATTGTGATTTGCCGTCCTCTGCCTTTATTGGAGTGCTTATGGGAGGGAAGGGGACCTTTTCATCGTCTCATCATCATCCTTTAGAGTGTAAAATTCAGGTTATTCCTTTCTTTTGGTTATTTTCTATTCCTCTCTCTGGGCCCCCTTTCCTCCTTCAGAGGTTGAATGCGTTGCCTAATCAAATTTGGGTACATGTTGTGTAAGTGATTTTGTGATTTAATGTTAATGAAGAGGCCTAGTTATAACTTCCTGTATTTTATTGAATTATAATATATATTGATTTTTTTTCATTGTTTTGCTATCCCCCTTGAGTTATCTGTGCTGCATTTACCTGGGCTTGCTTCCACCTTAGTGGATTGCTGCCTTTTGAACACCTAAGTTTGTGGTATTTTGAATATTTTATGGTCCTGTAGACCTAGAATGTTGTTGTCCAAACGAGGCCATTACAATATATATATATATATATATATATATATATATATATATATATATATATATATATATATATATATATATATATATATATCGAGCAAGATATATATATATAAATATTTATATTTCTTTCGTTCTTTTCCATTAATAATAATGTTTGTTGGGAAAATTTGTGTAAAAATTCATGATATTAAATTGTATATGCTCCCGTGTTTTTTTCAAAATGTACTGTTTTCTGGAAGAATCACTTGTTTACTGCGGGTATCCTACAAGGTGTGGCTAGCCTCTGGCGACTCCTCCTTTCTGTAGAGTGAAAATCGCCCTTATGGCTAATCTGTTAGTGTCAATTTGTATATTAAGCCTTCTTTTGACTATGTTGTTCTTTGTAAAATCAGTTTGCCTCAGTAAAGGGTCCGAAAGTACTTGGCTAACTCGCTTTTTCATTTTTTCCTTTGTAGCAAATATATCATCCTTCAATAATTTTCCAACTGTTATCATGAGCCTAATTTTGCTCTCCTACGACGTTCAATAAACTTCCCAGAACTCATTATCAGCGGACGTAGGTGCCATGTTGCCGTTTCAGCGTCTCGTTGAAACTGAAGTAATCTTTCAGATCACGCCATAGACGTGGAGGCCTCCGGCCACCTGAACTAAATCGGAAGCCACGAACCTGGCAACGGCAGATTGCAAGTTGGTCGGAGAGGCCGACCGACTCCGCCCACTTTTGGTCGGACGATAACCCCCATAGACAGTGAGATTTACTTCCGATTCAGATAACCGGATCCGGCGATCGTAACGTTTATGGGGCCCTTTACGGCATCCTCCTAACATGTTCTGTTTATCGGAAATTCCTGAGTTCCAAATGCATACCTAGCGTCTAGAGAGACAAATAGGCAATTGACATTTATGGAGAGCGATGACAGCAGTGACAATTGAAAGTGTTGATAGCAGCAACGAGATCTTGGTTTCGACAGTGAAACCTACTTCCCTCGCTATGAAGCCCTTTCTCGCATGATACTTCCCCTTCTGTTGCCGATAATGATGAAGGACGGTCTACAGTTCCTGACACCCCACCCGGTGTTTCGTGAATTTACAAATGTTTCGCTGCTGAAAGTGCCAATGCCAACTTGCACCTTAGGGGGGTTCCTCCAGCTATTTTTCAAGCTAGAATTATTCCGTTATTTGTAGGGAGAAAACCATCATTATGCCATTTCTTGCAGGGATGTAGCTACTCAAGCAAAAGAGCTCACCATAGTGCCAGGGCCGTAATATTACCGATACTGCACGTGATGGCGGAGTGCGGATTTTTATGCGGGTGCTGAAGTTGCCTCTAGAACGGATGGATTGGTCTAAACATAAGAATTATTAACAAGGACCGTGACAACTTATTGATGTCATGCATAAAGTTAGTGCAAATATCACGCTATTTTCATGCAATGAATCGGACACCAGATAATACCGATAGGCCCATTCATGTGCTACTAGTGCTTGAATATATCCAAAACTTTTGTCAGCATCTTTGTGTGCCTGGATGAAAGTCTGCTTCCGTGGAAAGGCAGGGTATATTTCAAAGTGAATAACCATAAGAAGCCAGTGACATATAGAATCAAGATGTGAAGACCAGGATTATTGGAGAGTACACCAGATTACATTTCATATATATATATATATATATATATATATATATATATATATATATGTGTGTGTGTGTGTGTGTGTGTGTGTGTAATTATGTAATTTTTATATATATATTTTTAGTGCTTAATTTTAAGGTATTTTTTATGTGGTTTGTGCATGTAGTCATTGTTTTCTTGTGTTTTTATGTGTAATATTTCCTTTTGGGAGAAAATGTTTCATGATATGGACACAATTTATCATACATTTCCACTTTCACAAATGGTACCAGTAATAAGCAGTTACCATTTTTTCTTCTTGCAAATTTTCAAATGAACATAACTTATGACATTTTACAATACACATAATTTCTCCCTGGCTGCTCAAGCGAATAAGTTAATTTACGTTAGTTTGGGGTGATGGGGACTGTGTCATACTTAACACGTATAGTAATGAAATATACATCATTGAAAAAATCAGTGTAGGTTCTCTGTGTGCAAAGAAATATAAGGTATCACAATTTACCTTTCTTTTTGGTATATTTTAAAATTCAGGTAAGTTATGAAATTTCCCCTTATGCCTATATGCCTATGTGCTCTCCGAGTGTGTTTATCTGGGTGTGAGAGGTTGGCTTGGGGGGGGGGGGGGGGGGGGGGGGGGTAATTCTAAACAATAACTCCGCACGGACTGCAAGGAACGTAACCGCGAATACGTGTTTAGTGCTGGCCCCTGGGTGTTAATTACAGTCGACCGCCCAAAAATAACGGTAAATTCTTAATAAGCAACCCGAATACTATAGGAAACTGTAATTTCCAAAGAAATACTCGACGCGGAATTATTATTTAGATTTACCTCCTTAGGGGGGGGGGGGGGGGGGGGCCTTGGGGGGGGGGGGGGGGGGGGGGGGGGTTGAGTAGAGGGTGTGCCGTCTCGTGCATAACTCAGTAATGAGATATATATACATCATTAGAAACGAAAATTATGTTGCGTTCTTATTGCGTAGATAAAAATTATATATCTCAATTTACCTAATTTTGGTGATTTTTTTTGAAAAATAGTAACAAAACTAATGCGGAAATTTTGCATTTGTTTCATTGCCCTTTGTCTTATCGTACGTAACACAAATCTTATTAAATTATATATCAAGAGAAAGGCAGTATTTAAATTTTGTGCCGAATAAAAAAAATATGTATCTGTTTTTGGTGATTAAAAAAAAAGCGGATGCTTTATTTTGGTTTTAGGGACTTCTCGTACGAAATATATTAGATTGGAACTCATTTTGTTTACAATGACGTTAAGTTCATTATCGCAGCATGAAATATAAGGTTACACGAAAAAAAAGACCACTATGCTTGTTCGTGTGACCTGTGGGTGTAGAGAATCTGCCAAAGGCCAAATCTGACAAGGCTTGTATCTTGAAAGCTTTTAATATTTTGCCTACATGTCTGTCTTCGGGTGTCAAAGTGCATAGTTTTCCTCTTTAGAATCTCTCAGAGAGAGAGAGAGAGCCTTCAATTTGTCATAAAATCAAGCAAACTATCTTTACGAAAATAAGACACATCCAGTCCCATACGTTCCCAAGTTTCCTGACCAGTGTTAATCCATTTCGTCAAATGAAAAAAAAAATGATGGCGAGGTATGAAATAATATTTAGCAGTCTTTCATAAATAAAATATGATATAATCATTTCCGTTATTTTAGCTCGTGCGTTAGATTCCCAAAAGAGGAAGAATGATATTTCCTTTGCCTTTTCTTTCTTTATTTCTGGAAAAATTTCAGCTGAAAACCCTAATAGACTGAGTCAACTGACTTTAAACCTAAGATGTTTCTAAAGGGAAATCAGCTTGCAAAGAGAGAGCGAGAGAGAGAGATGAATTTGTTTCTTGCTTAAACTTCTCTTGGCGAGCTGCTTCACAGTTTAGAGGTAGCCAAAATAAAGTTCCTAGAAAACCTCTATACAACATTACATAAATCTTGTTGAATATATAATAAGTAATAAATGATCATTTATGATGATTATTTGCGACGTAAACTAAAAGTATAATCACACGTAACAACTGCTATACATCTTGATGCAAATGGTAAGAAATAAATTTTAATAATAAAACCTAATACCCCTTAAACGCCGGAGCGGTAAATAAAAAAATGACTCCCGTGTGCCGGAGGGGTTTGAGAGTGAGCGCGTAAGCGGAAAAAAAAAAAATATTTTTTTCAAAAAATCACAGCGCGCTTAGTTTTCAAGATTAAGAGTTCATTTTTGGCTCCTTTTTTTTTTTTTTCTCATTGCTTGAAGTTTAGTATGCAACCATCAGAAATGAAAAAAACAAAAAAAATTATCATTATCATATATAAATAATGCGATATATGCTAGCGCAAAAACGAAATTTCATATATAATTGTATTCAAACTCGCGCTGTGCGCAAAACGGTTGAAGGTAACAAGTTACTTTTTTTTCGTTGTAATGTACACTAAATTTCAATCATTTTGGTATATAACAAATTGTAAAACGATAAAAGCAACACAGAGAAAATATTATCACAAAATAATGCATGAAATTCGTAACGCGCTTACGTAAACACATATTTTTTCAAAAATTCACCATAAATCTAAATATTGTCCTAGAGACTTCCAATATTGTTCAGAATGAAGACAAATGATTGAATATTACTATACTGTAAGAATATTAGCTTACAAATGCAGTTTTCGACCATATCTGACGAGCTAAGTTGAACGAATGTCAAATTTTTTATAGATATTATTTTTTTATATGCAATTATTTCGGAAATAAGAAAAAAGCTACAACTTTCAAAATATTTTTCGGTTTATTCTACATGAAATTGCGCACATTTTCATATATAAAACTCTATGAAATGCCTAATATGAAACGAGAGCAAATATTCCGAGAATGGGACTTACGCATTTCGGAGATTTGTGGCGGAGAATCCGCGCGCGGAGGGAAGGAAAGTTTTTTTTAAAAAATTCACCATAATTTAAATATTGTGCTAGAGACTTCGAATTTGTTTCACGATGAAGATAAATGACTGAATATTACTACACTGTAAGAGTTTTATCTTACAATTGCGTTTTTCCGACCATTTCGGTAGAGTCAAAATTTGACCGTAACCGACGTTGGTTTTTTTTTCTATTTATCGTGATTTATATGCAAATATTTCAAAAAATGAGAATAGCTACAACCTTCAACTATTTATTGTTGTATTATACATGAAATTGCGCACATTTTCATATATAAAACGTTATGTAACGGCTAATTTAAAAATGGTGCAAACATTACCACAATCGCACGTATGATTTTTTCGGAAGAGTTACCGCGCGGACGTAAAGAAAATGTTATTTTTCATAAATTCACCATAAATCGAAATATTGTGCTAGAGACTTCCAATTTGTTGCAAAATGAAGGTAAATGCTTGAATATTACTAGAATATAAGCGTTTTAGCTTACAATTGCGTTTTTCGACCATTTCGGTAGAGTCAAAATTGACCGAAGGTTGAAAATTTGTCACTTATCATTTTTTATATGAAAATATTTCAAAATTGATAAAAGCTACAACCATGGGTTGTTTTAGTTGTATTGTGCATGAAATTGCGCACATTTCATATATAAAACTTTATGTAACGGCTAATTTAAAATGGTGCAAACATTACCACAATCGCATGTATGATTATTTTCGGAAGAGTTACCGCGCGGACGTAAGGAAAAAGTTTTTTCATAAATTCACCATAAATCGAAATATTGTGCTAGAGACTTCCAATTAGTTGCAAAATTAATGTAAATGATTGAATATTACTTAAAATATAAGAGTTTTTAGCTTACAATTGCGTTTTTTCGACCAATTTCGGTAGAGTCAAAGTTGACCGAAGGTTGAAATTTTGGCACTTATCGTTATTTATATGAAAAAATATCTTAAAACTGATAAAAGAAAAGCTACAATCATGAGTATTTTTTGTTGTATTCTACATAAAAAATGCGCACATTTCATATATAATACTCTATGTAACGGCTAATTTAAATGGTAAAAAAATTATGTCAAAGTGACGAAATAATTTCCGAGATGTGTCACAGATACTTTTTAGTGCGGCAAGAAAGAAATTCGCGCTTGCGCGCCTGCGTAACGATTGTAAACAAAACAACACCTTGATCCGTGAACTCCCAGCATCCCCAAGGCGCGTGATTCAAGAGTTTTCGGCTGGTAGGCCTAAAAGTATTTTCGCGAATTTTAAAAAACTTTTGTATGTCGACGTAAAATACGTCCAGTCGGCACCCGAGAGACAAAAAATGTCGACGTAAAATACGTCCAGTCGGCGTTTAAGGGATACGTACGCATTACGCCAAGAATATTATTAATGTTATGTAGCAAATAATCTGGATTGTCGTGAAGGACCGCTATATCGATTTTCCACTCCCAAGGTCTTTGAGGACGTCATTGAATCTTAGCCAGATCTACAGAGAAAACGATTATGAAAGTAATTGTAAAAAAAAAGAAATAAATTAGTGGGAAACTGCAATAAAGTTTATCACCTCCACAGGTGAGACGGTTAAGCGAAACTCTATCACAGATGCTATCTCCTGGAGGGAATGGGATTATTATAGCAGCGGGAATTGTAATTAGAAACGATGCAAGTGGTATATTGCAATAAGTGAGAGAGAGAGAGAGAGAGGTCTCATTTTCCATTGGGGAAGCTGGATACAGTATTTATGAGAAATTGTATTTCTGTGACATTGAAATCATTACGGTTATAGTAATTACCATTAAATCATGTTTCCTTTTAAATATTTCATTATTTTCTTAAAATCTGTTCTGTTTCCCTATAAGAATTATCTACCTGTAAGGATTGTAATCATACTTCCATATTAATGTGAATTATCTCACCATTTTTAAAGCATGAAATCCAGCAATACTCAAAGAATTATTGGAATGTAAACATGCTTAGCTTCTACCGGACAAATTCCTATATATATAATTTTTTGTTGGTGCAGACGCAAGATATATCAATTTCTAGAAGCATAGGTATACAGTTCACAACTTAGTTTCAATGTTAAAACTAAGTCTCTCTCTCTCTCTCTCTCTCTCTCTCTCTCTCTCTCTCTCTCTCTCTCTCTCTCAGACAGAGTATCCAGTTTATTTTATTGCAAGCACTTCAGACGCCCCACTGCTAACAGCTTGCCTGACTTCCAAGTTCTGTTGATTGCTTTGTGTAACTAGATACTCGTTCAACTTAGCTGTCTAATTCATAAGCCGTATGTCATGAATACTTGTTCCATACGCCGTGAATACTGTTTTTGGTTATGTGAATATGTATGTTGAATGCGAATGTCAAAATAGGTAGAAGGAACTGAGATGTAAGTTGAACTAAAAGTGTGAAAAAATTGATGAAATGTTACAGCCAAGTTAGCCTAAGTGAAAGAATGGTTCAGATTGTTTTTAGAAATTTTTTATTCTTATGGAAAGAATGGGGAATGTGAGAAGAGGGGACGAGCAAGGAGGATTGACATCGATAAGGTGCAGATGATCCTTCTGTAGATATATAGTATGTATTAAACCTGTTTTGATAGGTGATAGGTCTATTAATTCTACAATTGTGTTGGATTTCACGTATATATTTTTGCTTACTTAGGGAGTAAGCCTACAAACTACTGTGATGTTATTCTTGTTGTTGGGGGGGAGGTTGGAAAGGTCAATGGAAGAACCCAAAAAGGTCTGAAAAAGGTGTTGTGCGTTGAGTTAAAGATACAGGAATTATAGGATAGAGTATTTAAAAAAAAATATGGTGTTTTTTTTTTCATTTTTATTGGTGATAAAAGGCTCTAATTAACCGTGAACGTTTTCATTTAAGTTTAAAGTTAGGAATATAATAGTTACAACTTATGCATGAAGGGATAATCTTGCACACATTCCGTGTAAGCTGGAGGTCGGAACACGTCTTGTTTCCATTGTAATCCACGTCAGTCATTTATATGAGCTTTCTTTGTGAACTTATTTTTATATTTCTTCAGTCTACTAAGTAAAGGACAAGACTTCGAAGGGCTTTCAAGAATTCCATCGTTTATTCTTTATATTAATATTATAAATATATATATATATAGATATACTATATATATATACATATATATATATATATATATATATATATATATATATATATATATATATATCTTCTTCTTCTTCCTAGCTGTATCCCTATTCGGGGTCGCCGTTTCTAATGAGTCTCTTCCTTCTACCTCTGTCCCGTGTCATTTCCTCCCATACTCCCTTCTCCCTCATATCATCTCTAACGCAATCTCTCCACCTGGTCTTAGGTCTTCCTCTCCTTCGTGTTCCATCCACCTCCACGTCCATCACTTCTCTTGCCATGTGTTGCTCTTCTCTTCTCATCAGGTGGCCATACCATCTTAACCTTGCCTCTTGCACTTTCTTTGATGCATCAGTGAGTTTTACTGTACCCCTAATATGTTCATTTCTAACCCTGTCCTTTTTGGTTACTCCACTCATCCACCTAAGCATCCTCATCTCGGTTACGTTCAACTCTCTACCCTCTGTTTTCTTTAGAGGTGATGTTTCCAATCCATATGGCATTGCTGGTCTGACCACTGCCTTGTGCACTCTGCCCTTTAATCTTTTAGGGACTTTCCTATCACATATAACACCAGACACCTTCCTCCAGTTGTTCCAAAAACACTGAATCCGGTTGTTAATTTCTTCTTCCATGTTCCCCTCATTGTCAATCACTGAGCCAAGGTACTTGAATTTATGGACCCTTTTGATGTTTCCTCCGCCTATTTTGATTGTTGTTTGCTGGTCGCCATCCAATTCGGTTGTCATATATTCTGTCTTTTTCCTGCTTACTCTTAAACTTCTACTCTCCAAGGCATATCTCCATCTTTCAAGTTTCCCCTCCAGTTCTTCCCTGTTCTCGGCTACCAAGACAATGTCATCTGCATAGAGCAGACACCATGGTGGCTCCTCCCTGGCATCCTCTGTTAACACATCCAAGACGATGTTAAACAGAAGTGGGCTTAGAGCAGATCCCTGATGTAGCCCGACTCCAACTTGGAAATTTTATGTTCTTCCAACTGTAGATCTGACGCTGGACTTTACATTTCTATACATCTCCCTGATCATTCTGACATACTTCTCCATCACTCCTCTCTCCCTGAGACATCTCCATATTTACTGTCGTGGTACTCTGTCGTATGCCTTCTCAAGGCCTATAAAGGCCATATGCAAGACCTTTTGCTTCTCTCTGTACTTTTCCATAATTTGTCTCAGAGCGAAAATACCATCCACAGTACTAAGCCCCTTCATGAATACTAGTTGCGCTCTACCGATGAAAACTTACTGCCGTAATCTTTCATCCATAATTCTTTCAAATACCTTCAGTGTATGTGACATGAGCTTTATTCCTCGGTAATTCTCACAACACTGTATGTCCCCTCTCTCTTTGAATATTGGGATTAGCATACTTTCTCTCCATTTTTCGGCTATATATATATATATATATATATATATATATATATATATAGATATATATATCTATATATATATATAATATATATATTATTAATATTATAATATTATATATAATATATTATATATGTAATAAATATATAAGTATATATGTATGTATGAATATAACTGAATCACGAAAGTTTGGAACGTTGTTTATTTTTCCTTCGTGGCTTATACCTTTATATATATATACATATACTATATATATATATATATATATAATATAATATATATACTATATATATATATATAGATATATATATATGGGGATACAATCCCACAATGAAGTAAAATCCTCTTATAGTTTAAAATAATATATATCTTGTACAGGATTAAAGCTTTCGACCATCAACTGTGGTCTTGTTCACTAAATTGAACTTTAGTGAACAAGACCACAGTTGATGGTCGAAAGCTTTAATCCTGTACAAGATATATATATTTTAAACTATAAGAGGATTTTACTTCATTGTGGATTGTATCCCCATTTACTTAGAGGTACGACATAGTACCTGGCTTCTGCATATATATATATATATATATATATATATATATATATATATATATATATATATATATATATATATATATATATATTTATATATATATCATGTTAGTGTGTTTTTCTCTGTCATTTTGAGTGGTGCTCCATTTTGTTTTTCATTTAAAGTTCGTTTTTTCTCTTTTTTTTTCTTTTACCGAGTTCAGTTTTTGTAAAGGTCATATTAAGTTTTCTTGTTTTTAATGTTTAAATGTATTTAAGTGTGATTCAGTGCTTTAAGTTTAACTTAGTTTCCACTTTAAGTTTTCTTATACATTTTTATATGTTACTTTTAATTATGTGCTCGGATGATGTGACCATGGGTCAAGAAACGCTTTGGGAATAAATGGTCTACTGTATGTGTATATGTTCCTGCGCCCTTCTCCTCCTACTGTAGTACTCTTTGATGTGTGGACACACACACACACACACACACACACACACACATATATAATATATATATATATAATAATATATATATTATATATAATATATATGATATATATATTATATATAATATTAAATATATGTAGTTATATATAAAGATATATATATATTATAGCCATATTTATATATATCCATGAAGGGAGGAGAAACGATGGAGCTCTGCTAGGCCTTTCGACTTCTAGTCCTTTACTTTGCAAACTGAATTTTATATATATACATACATACATACAAACATCATACATATATTATATATAATCCACACATCAAAGGATACTATAGTAGGAGAAGTAGGGCGCAGGAATATACACATCAGTAGATACATTTACTGCCAACTCATTTCTTGACCCATGGTCACATCATCAGGACATCTATATAATAAAGGAGCATCCGAGTACATAATTTTGCAAGAAACATACAGTGTATACGAAAACTTAAAGTGGAAACTAAGTTAAACTTAAACAATGAGTCACAATTAAATACATTTACACATTAAAAACCAAGAAAACTTAAAATGGCCTTTACAAAAACTGAATTCAGGAAAAGAAGAAAATAAGAAAAAACGAACTTAAAATGAAAAGCAAAAAGGCGCACCTATCAAAATGACAGAGAAAACACACTAAAGAATACCCCCAACTTAAGAATAGAAAAGAATGCGTGCAAATATAAACAGTCCAGTTATGCTATGAACAGGGGAACTAGCGTGGGATTTTATATTGGAAAGTTCGGGACTAAACAATCTGCAGCCCGCACGATAACTCACGCCCATGCGAGAACCGGCCCTGACCTTGAGGAGACGCCGAGTCGAACCAACATAATTCCCTCAACTACATCCTGGCGTTAAGTAAGGGACAGAAAGACAAGGGGCACTCCTCCATTACTTGCTCCTCCAGGGAGCACATGAAAATGTTGGCAAAGGTAGGGAGGAGAAAGTAATGGAGGAGTGCTCCTTGTCCTTCTGTCCCTTATTTTACGTCAGGTACGCAGACGACACATTCATTCTATTGAAAAATGAATATGATGCTGATAGATTCTTAAACCTAGCCAACAACTTCCATTATAATATTAATTTTAGTATTGAAAAGGAACAAAACGGTAAGTTGGCTTTCCTTGATGCTTTAGTTACTAAGGACAATGATCATTTTTAGGAAAAGCACATTCACAGGCCTCGGCTCCAATTTTTGTAGTTCTTGTTTTATTCATTTTAAAATTAACTCTGTTCATACCTTAGTACATCGGGCTCTATCTCTAACTTCTAATGGCTTTCTTTTCATTCTGAAATTCTCCTCCTTAAGCAGTACTTCCATGACAACTGTTTCCCTGCCCGTCTAGTACTTAAGGTTATTAAGAAAGTTCTTTATAAAAAACTTGCACCCTTAGTACCTAAATGTAGTGTACCTGAACTTACTACATATATATAGTTCGACTCTGCGTCTCCTCAAGGTCAGGGCCGATTCTCACACGGGCGTGAGTTATCGTACGGGCTGCAGATTGTCTAATCCTAAACTTTCGAATATAAAATCCCACGCTAGAGGTTGCAAGACATCAGTAAAATATGACAGCTTCAAAATGATTTGCCAAGCCAAGGAAGCTGGAGAACTGCTTCTCTTGGAAAGTCTAAACATATAAAGAATTGTACATAGTTAAATTACCAATCATCGGCTGTTCCCCTGTTCATAGGATAACTGGGTTGTTTGTTTATATTTGTCTGCCCTCTTTTATGTTCTTAAATTTTGTATCTTTTATTGTATTTTTCCCTGCCCTTTTGAGTGGTGCGCCTTTTTGCTTTTCATTTTCATTTCGTTTTTCCTGTTTTTTTCTTTTACTGAGTTTAGTTTTTATAAATGTCATTTTAAGTTTTCTTGGTTTTTAATGTGTAAATGTATTTAAGTGTGATTCAGTGTTTAAGTTTCACTTAGTTTCCACTTTAAGTTTTCTTATCATTGTATATGTTTCTTTCAATTATGTGCTCGGATGCTCTTTTTTTTTATATAGATGTCCTGATGATGTGACCATGGGTCAAGAAATGCGTTGGCAGTAAATGTATCTACTGGATGTATATGTTCCTGCGTCGTTGTCTCTAACAGAAACGAGTAGTATCGTTTACAGGTAGATAAACTTTCTATGCTGGTTATTAATAGCCACAATATCAATGAATCATTATAATGAAAAAATCCAGTAAGAGGAATAAAATCGCATTTCCACTATATATATTTACTACTAAATCCTTAATATTTGTTGAAGATTCATTAGTTTCTTTTGTATGGAGACGGAAACTGTTGGGCAGTTCATAAACAAATAACTAGTAGAAAAACTCTTGTTTACACAGATGTTTTTGAAACAATGATTTAGCTATGGTTCTATTTTTCATATCTTTATAATAATTGCTTAATTTTACGAGCAATTTTACCATATTTTTGACGGAACATACGATATAAATTTCAATTTCTTAATAGAAATGGAATTAAATGTCTTCTAGTTGGGTGACAGGTTATTCAAAACACTAATAAAAAAAACATTTTCTTTTACTCTGATGATTCATGCAAAAATCGCCTTTATTCAAATGTATAAATAATTAATTACAGTGGTGATTATGTATAAGAAACCACACGAATTAAACTTTTATCCACAACTCATGATATATAATGAAATGAGTAACCATCGAAGATATTGTGACCTGTAGAAATTAGTTATATTTTGGGACGGAATATTGATACCTTGTATTATCAAAATTTTACAACTATAGACTATACTTGACCTGATAAAAAGGCAAGCATGATTATAAAACAAATTCCAGTATATATATATATATATATATATATATATATATATATATATATATATATATATGTATGTGTGTATATATATATATATATATATATATATATATATATATATATATATATATATATATATATGAATAACTTGATCACGAATCATATAAAACACGTGATGCTATGTATAAATAAAGTTTTTTGCCACGAACCTATATATATATATATATATATATATATATATATATATATATTATATATATATATATATATATATATATATATATATATATATATATATATATATATATATATATATATATATATATATATCTATATATATATATCTATATATATATAGATATATATATATATATATATATATATATATATATATATATATAATATCTATATATATATATAGATATATATATATAGATATATATATATATATATATATATATATATATATCTATATATATATATATATATATATTATGTATAAATATCTGAATCCGGGTAGAGTTACTGCTAGCGAGTTACAGGATGGTCATTGTATTTATGCATTCTTGCTAGCATATATTAATCCATCTTTCTCTTTAGTACAAGGTTACTACGAAATAAGCGTAATTGTCTATTCAAAAAACCTATTGGAACCATAGTTAGAGTTAGAGAATAATATTCTATTTTTGTAGTCTTGCTATTAAATATTTTTCGGTATTCGCTTTAGTACAAGGATACTGCCAAACAAGAGCAATTGTTTGTTCATGTATTGAACCCAGATGTATAATTAGAGAATAATTTTTCATTGTTTATTCTTGCTCTTATTCCGTTATTTCCTTTAGTAAATGGGTACTACCAAATAGGAGTATAATTGTCTATTCATGTATTGAAACCAGAGTTACAGTTAGATATTAATATACTATTTTTGCATTCTAGCTGTTAAATATTGTTCCGTATCCCCTTTATTATAAGGATACTACCAAATAACAGTAATTGTCTATTGATATATTGGAACCAGAATTAAAGTTAGAGAACATTATAATGTTGTACTCTTGCTATTACATATTATTTCCTCAAGTACAAGTGTACTTCTTCATAAGAGTAATTTTTTATTCGTCTTTTGGAACCAGAGTTAGACTCAAAGAATACTATTTCATTTTTGTATTCTTGCTATGAAATACTGTCTCATCATCCCTTTTAGTGCAACTGACACTCACAATGACTGACGCACTCGCAAAAGAGCCCAGCTTGAACAACAGGATAGGCTTTTTCCTCCTCCTTTTCTTAATCAAAGGAGCGAGATTAGAAAAGGATCTTCAAAAGGGTGTCACTTCAAAGAAGAAGTCCCCCCCCCCCCCTCTCTCTCTCTCTTCTCTCTCTCTCTCTCTCTCTCTCTCTCTCTCCTCTTACCAAGGACCTCAAAACTAACCATATTAAAATCAAAATTCAAGTTTAAACTATTCAATTTGTTTATAAAATCAACACTGTTTTTAACATTCGTGTTAGAAATGTTTCCTACCAAAGGAGTAAGAATTTTTACAGGCCATTATACGTAACTGAGCCTACTGAACTAATGAATGGTCTGATAGGGTTATTGATTTTGTGTCTTGACTAAACCATACATATAAGGTAGGGAGGAGCATTGCGGTGTAAACTGTTAAAAACAGTGTTGATTTTATAAACAAATTGAATAGTTTAAATTTGAATTTTGATTTTAATAGGGTTAGTTTTGATGTTGTCTCTTTATTTACAAAAGTTCCTGTAGATGATTTACTTGAATATTTGGAGGATGAATTAGAACGTCATGATATTCCCCTAACTGTAGCAAACCTCATTAGTCTCATAAGGTTATGCATCAAAGATAGTAAATTTTGT
>NC_087201.1:69185137-69210137 GCF_015104395.2 Macrobrachium nipponense
ATATATATATTATATATATATATATATATTATATAATATATATATATATATATATGTGTGTGTGTGTATACAAAGAGAGAGAGAGAGAGAGAGAGACCTTACAGACCTTACCTTACAGTTCGTTCGGGTTGCCCCAGGTCCCTCAGTGTGAGGCACCTCTAATGTCTACCAGAGAGTTGCTAGTACATCTTCCGGTATATTTTGCATCTTCCAATCTTGGATGGTCTGGGATGCAGTTTAGATATTTGTCGAGCTTATTCTTAAACACATCTACGCTCACTCCTGATATATTCCTCAGATGAGCTGGCAACGCACTGAATAGACGCTGCATTATCGATGCTGGTGCGTAGTGGATTAATGTCCTGTGCGCTTTCCTTATTTTTCCTGGTATAGTTTTGGGCACTATTAATCTACCTCTGCTTGCTCTTTCTGATATTTTTAGTTCCATGATGTTTTCTGCTATTCCGTTTATCTGTTTCCATGCCTGAATTATCATGTAGCGTTCTCTTCTCCTTTCTAGACTATATAATTTTAAGGATTGTAGTCTTTCCCAGTAGTCAAGGTCTTTAACTTCTTCTATTCTAGCTGTAAAGGACCTTTGTACACTCTCTATTTGTGCAATATCCTTTTGATAGTGTGGGTACCATATCATATTGCAATATTCAAGTGGACTACGAACATATGTTTTATAAAGCATAATCATGTGTTCAGCTTTTCTTGTTTTGAAGTGCCGTAACAACATTCCCATTTTTGCTTTACATTTTGCCAACAGAATTGCTATTTGATCATTGCATAACATGTTCCTATTCATCATCACACCAAGGTCTTTAACTGCTTCCTTATTTGTGATTGTCTCATTATTAGGTCCCCTATATGCATATAGCTTTCTTTCTCTGTCTCCATAATTTATTGATTCAAATTTATCAGAGTTAAATACCATCCTATTTACCTCTGCCCAATCATATACTTTGTTAAGGTCTCTTTGTAGAGCGTTCCTATCTTCATCACAAGTAATTTCTCTACTTATTCTTGTGTCATCTGCGAAACTACTCACTACCGAATCCTTAACATTACTGTCTATGTCTTCAATCATAATAACAAACAGTATTGCAGCTAACACCGTACTTTGTGGCACACCGGATATTACCTTGGCTTCATCCGATTTCTCATCGTTTGCAATAACTATCTGTTTTCTGTTGTGTAAAAATTCTTTTAACCATCTTCCTACTTTATCCACAATATTGTGTTTTCTAATTTTCTT
The DNA here is from genome assembly GCF_015104395.2 of Macrobrachium nipponense. NCBI lineage: Eukaryota > Metazoa > Arthropoda > Malacostraca > Decapoda > Palaemonidae > Macrobrachium > Macrobrachium nipponense. The sequence continues at coordinate 69,186,399 of NC_087201.1, forward strand.
CGCTAATATTATGGTCTACTTTGTCAAAAGCTTTTGCAAAGTCTAGATAAACCACATCTGTTTCATTTCCGCTTTTCATATTTTTGAATATGTTCTCACGGTGGACTAACAGTTGGGTTTGTGTACTTTTTCCAGGTACGAAACCATGTTGTCCTTTATTAAACAAATTATTTTTTTATTAAATGTTTCATAATATTTTTCTTCATTACCCTTTCATACACTTTCATAATATGTGATGTTAGACTCACAGGCCTATAATTACTTGCCTCTAGTCTTGATCCACTTTTGAAAGTAGGGGTAATATATGCTAATTTGTGCTCATCATAAATCTTGCCTGTATCTACACTTTGTCTTAATAATATTGCAAGTGGTTTTGCGATAGAATGAACTACTTTCTTTAACAAAATAGCAGGAACTCCATCGGGCCCTGCAGCAGCTCCATTTTTAATTTCATTAATAGCCTGCACAATATCAGTTTCATTAATATCTATGTCAGCTAAATATTCACTATTTTCGTCCCTTACTTCTATATCATTATCTTCATTATCTATTCTAGGGGTGAATTCTCTCCTATATCGTTCTGCCAATATGTTGCAAATTTCCTTTTTTTCATTCGTTAATCTCCCTTCAATTCTTAGAGGGCCTATTTCTATTCTTCTTTTATTCATCTTCTTCGCATATGAGTATAATAGTTTGGGGTTTTGCTTGATATTTAATAGGGTTTTTTCTTCCAAGTCCCGTTTTTCATTTTCTTTTGATTGTATAATCTTTTGTTCTGCATTTTCTATCTTACTTTTTATTTCTATAACTTTCCATGCATTTTTTTCTTTTGCAAGACCTTTTTTCCACTTTCTGATTTTCTGGAACAAGATCCTTCTGTCTCTTGGTATGCATGACTGATGTTTACTTTTCTTCTTCGGTATATATTTATCCACTATTTTCTCTAATATTTTATATAATATCTCCGTATTTACCCTTATGTCATCACTTACGAATAGGTGGATTTGATTATCTAAAAATGAATATTATTCTTTCGAACGCCTATTAGTTGTCAATAAAAACAGCTTGCAATCATGTTTTAAAAGTTAGATCGTGAATTTATTTATTTTACTCAGTTATGCCACCAAACTGATTTAAATATGTCCTATACGTACTCTTTCCTTTATACCCATCCCAAAGAACCGATTTACTTCACTGTATCTTCTCACAGAGACTCCAAGGCCCTTCCTCTATCCAATCCACGTCAATCTCTCCTCCTATGCCCAACCTTCATTCAGTCCTTCTGCATCTGACGAGAAGAATGTGTATCTCCTCACATTCTTTCCATCTTTTTCTCTTTCTATTTCTCTTCTCTCTCTATCTATCTATCTATCTAGATTTTCGTTTTATATTACGTTTTCTGCTTCCTTGTTGTTTGTGTTTCTTGTTGGCATTGTTGACTTAATTGTTTTCTCAATCTAAGTAATTTTTTTATGTCCTATAAATATTTGATATGAGCTGTTAACATATGGATTTACATATACACAGTACATAAATGAACACACACACACACACACACACACACACATATATATATATATATATATATATATATATATATATATATATATATATATATTGGATTGGAGCTGCAGCTTTCGGAATCATACTTGTAGGCTTCCAGGGAAAGGCATTCGATATAATTGAAGGTTTATTGCTGATGCCGACGTTTCACAACTACATTGTTGCATTTTCAAGGCTGAAATACAGCGAGTTGATTCTTAATAATTAATCATAAAAACACTTATAATAAAATATAAAATATAACTAAAATCACTTATTTAAAATGTTAACTCATTTAAAATATACATATATAAAAAGCAAAAAAAGACAAAAAAAACAACACCATTGGCACGAAAATGACCTACCCAGACGGGAGTTGAAAGGAAACTGTTGAAACAAAGTTACAATAATAATAAACAAGGCACACACGTACAGTAAGGCAACGACGAGACAAATAGGGCCGTTAAGCAATGAACAATTGTGTAGATGAGGTTTGGGTTTGGGTGTTTAATGATGGGACAGTTAATTTTATCATTATGGACTCTAGGGTTGTTAGGTCATTGTTTTTCTGCGTTTGTCCTATTATCTGAAAATCTTTGTTATCTATGTATGTTTTGCATAATTTGGAATGATTCCTTATATTGGATTGCTCTGGGTTGGACAGTCTGCTTCCAGTTCTAAAACTAATTCCTCTATGGGCGTCTATGCGTACCCTTAGCAGTCGTTTGGTACATCCAACGTAAGTCCCCTGGTTACACCTGGGGCAGGTATACTTATAAACAACGCTGGACGTAAACAACGGACTAACTTTGTCCTTGAGCTTGAAAAAGGACCCGATGGTGCAAGGATTTTTGGGAATCAATTTTAGATTTAAGGCAGGCAATTCTCTCTGAATTAAATTTAGACACTTTTTCCTAAAAAAATCATCATATAAGTAAGGGAACGTTGCAAACATTTTCATTTTCGGCACCAGTATGATATTAAGAATCAACTCGCTGTATTTCAGCCTTGAAAATGCAACAATGTAGTTGTGAAACGTCGGCATCAGCGAATAAATCTTCGAATTATATCGAATGCCTTTCCCTGGAAGCCTACAAGTATATATATATATATATATATATATATATATATATATATATAATATATATATATTATATATATATATACATATATATATATATATATATATATAATATATATATATATATATATATATATGTGTGTGTGTGTGTGTGTGTGTGTGTTCATTTATATATGTATATGTAAATCCATATATTCAAGGCATAAGTTATAGTCCTGGTTAGGGTGAGAATACGCGTTATGTAAAATTCCCATGTGTGTGGTATTCTAAAAATATAGTGAATTTGATAGTAATTCTTTATATTTTATTCTACCCATAGTGGGAGCACGACAGTTCACCGCCGCCAGTTCGCCGCGCGACAGTTCGCCGCGGACAGTTTCGCTCCGCGCGGCCCAGTTCGCCGCAGAGCCAGTTCGGTCCGCGGTCGACAGTTTCGCCGCCAACCTTTTTCCGCCGCGAACCGATTTCGCCGCCAATATAATAAAGCCTGGCAAACATGCACAGGATAATATTAAATGAGGAATAGGAATAATAGGAAAGTATAGCCCTAGAGATTGATAATTTATAACGTTACTATTATTATCATTATTGGTATTATTATCATTTTCTCAATGAAAAAAGCCAAATTTCCCTCAATGAAGAACTTACGAAGCTTATACAATTTGGGTTAGCATGGTCAAACAGTTTGTCAAATGAGTAAGTACCTAATTATATTCCTCGCAGTCGACCGTATCTCCAGAGATCAAACGGGGCAAACTACTACTAGTTGGGTAACGTGGGTTAACAGTTTGCTAAATAAGTAAATCCTCGCAGCAGTCACTCAACTGTATCTCAGTTTTGTGCTACAGTGCCCCACCATCCCAGCTCTAGCCTTTGTTCCGTCTGATGACGTACCTGATGTTTTCGAGAGCTCAGCCAACACCTTCCAGATGTTTTGCAGCCAGTGTTCGACTATTTTGAGGACACTTATATAGGACGTCCGAATCGCCGTGGATTAAGACGTGCTCCTACATTTCCAATTGAATTGTGGAATGTACACGACCGTGTCATAAATGGTGAAGACCGCACCAACAATGTTGTCGGGACATGGCATCGTTCTGTCCAAGTCACACTGGGTGAAATTCGGCCTTCGATATGGAAATTCATTAAAGGACTTACTCGATCGCAAAAACTTAAGAGACACTGAAATTGAAGGACTCTTGGCTGGAAATCTTCACCCCCCCCCCCCCCCCCCCCCCCCCCCCCCCCACCCCCCCCCCCCCCCCCCCCCCCCGGCGTCGCCCCCGATATGAACTTTTAAATGAGAGAATCGAAACTATCATGAATGATTATCGTAATAGAGATAACGTGGACTATCTACGAGGACTAGCACACAACTTCTGAAGAGACAGCACGATCTAATGTATCATACGGTATGAATCATGTTTTAGATATTATATAGTTTCAGATATAATATAGTGTTCAAATGAAGTTTCATGATTAAATTTTTCAAAACAATCTTTCTTTATTTTTGTCTATTTTTGCCTTTGATCTCTGAGATACGGTCGAGTCGAAAAAAACTGCGAGGATGACTTTACTCATTTGGCAAACTGTCTGACCACGCTAACCAACTTGTGGAAGTTTGCGGTCGAGTAAAAAGCTATATAAGCTTTGTATTAGCTTCTTCATTTTGAGGCAAATGTTTTTTTTTTCATTGACAAAATGATAATAATACTAACGTGTTAAATTATCAATCTCTAGGCTATACTTTCCTATTATCCTATTCCTAATTTAATATACCCTGTGCATGTTTGCCAGCTTTTACATTGGCGGCGAAATGGTTCGCGGCGAAAAGGCTGGCGGCGAACTGTCGCCGCGGCGAACTGACTCTGCGGCGAAAACTGGGGGCACGCGGCGGGAAAACTGTCCGCGGCGAAATGTCGCGCGGCGAACTGGCGGCGGCGAACTGTCGTAGACCCGCCTATAGTATAGTATTCTGTTGCTTTTTTATTCTTGTTAAACTGAATTCTAGACCCTGTTGGTATGGGTCGATGACAAGGTCATAAGGACACTATTGCTACTACCCGGTTGAGAGGTTGAAGAGACAATGCCAGAATTGGAATTATATTACAAAATTAAAATTTATTAACATAATAATGATTCCCCGTACATAAAGTTTACTTCGTACGACTCAAAGGGGAGAGAATCAGCATGATAATTTCACAACGTAAGAAAGTTAGGTATCACGAGGTCCGCATGAAAATTCTAAGTCCCTTAAGGGGACAATTAACACAATTTACAAAACAATAACTGGCTTAATCAGAGGAGAGTATTTAATCGCCTTACCTAGTACGAGTTAGATGCCTCAGGAAAGAATGAGTCCCTGTCTAGTGACGGCTCACTCTACACTTTGGTGACACCAACTTAAGGACTACTTTATTACGCATTATCTTTATTACGTAGATTTGGAAATTAGAAAACTATTCAATTATCAAGATTTGACTTCAGTTTCCAGAGATGGTATCAAATTCAGACAACTCCCAAGAGTTTTCCCTAACTTCGGCTTTTTAACCAAGAGCAATTCGTCTGTTTCCCAAATCGTATACATTGGATAATTTGTTAATTATTTAACAAAGGTAATATTTCATCAAATAAATTCCTCTACTTCTCCTCTGATTAGTTTGCTCGACCACAGTTACACAGTTACATAAACAAATCACAGTGGGAGGCAAACTCCGTTGCTACGCGGCAGTCCACCTCAAAGTGATGAGCGCTCATCTGGTTGGAAATGTGCTATGGCAAGACATCAATTACATACAAACCTAGCGCCTCAGCGGCGTGGTTGGTATGGTATTAGCATCCCACCTCGGTGGTCGCTGGTTCGATTCTCGGCCATACCATTGAGGATTGAGAGATGTGTATTTCTGGTGATAGAAGTTCACTCTCGACGTGGTTCGGAAGTCACATAAAGCCGTTGGTCCTGTTGCTGAATAACCACTGGTTCCATGCAACGTAAAAACACCATACAAACAAAAAAAATTACATACAAGACATACACAGATGATCACCTTTAAATCAAATAAAAGAAATCAACTCGTAAATGCACAACACCCTTACAACTACATTTCCAACTCTGACTCGTCACTCACTACCTGTGCTATGTAGGAATATCTGGCATGAGGTACGCTTGGGTGAGATAATGATCTCGTAACTTTCGAGTTGTCAGTGTCTGGTTCAAATCCTCGGGAGGGAGCAACGGCGCCATCAGGTTAATCATGCAGCCTCGTAGAAGATGGGAGGGGGTGAGGACTTCATCCTCGTGTTCGTCCCCTGCATACATGAGAGGCCTATTATTGACCACTGCCTCGGCTTCCTTCACCAATGTTCGTACTCGCTCCTTGGGGAAGGACTTCCTCTGGAAGGTTGTCTCTAGTGTGCGCTTCACCACTCCAATGAGACGCTCGAAGAATCCTCTCTTCCACGGTGCTCGGGGCATCTGAAACTGCCAGTGTATGCTACTTTTTCTCAGGAACTGCAGGACCTCATCCTCTTCATACAGCCCCCGTAGAAAGCTTCTGGCTGTTGTAAAGGTCTGATAGTTGTCCGATACAACCATCGTTGGGGTCCCGTGTTTAGCGCAGAAACGCCTGGACCTCAGAATAAATGTGACAGCCTCCAGATTGCTGCAACATTCTAAATACACCACTCGGGTGCTCATACAAGTGATGAGTAGCATCATTGGTGTGGATCGGACCTGTGTGGTCCACTCCGATGTAGTCGAAGGGCTTGGTCATCATTACTCTTTCCTTGGGTAAAGGAGAAGATGGTGGTCAGAGCATGAGGGGCCTGAAGGCAATTATACACACCCTACACTAATACACGACTTTCTTAGCTCTGACCCTCTGTCTGGGTGACCAATATTCCTGCCAAAACACATGCATTAGCTCATTTACTCCACAATGCATGTTTACATTAATGCAAGTGGGTCAAGTAACTTATAACTAATTTGCTGTTTGCTGACAGCAATACTAATCTACCTTTACAGTGATCATTATTTTTAATCCTGTTCTGAGTGTATACAACTCCATTAATCATGCACAAATTAAGTTGCTTGCAAAAATTGGTTACATCTTTGGGAACCTTCATCCCCATTTCAAGGTAGGCACAGGTACTGGCCAAGTAATGTCTCTATTCTATCCTAGCAAGTTTCAAAAAAGGACTGCAACTCAATTTTAGAAACTTAAGGACTAATTTCATCACATTCAGTAACATCTCAAATTCAATGTTACTTTGCTCAGAGGGCCGCAGCAACAGTTACATCAGCTTGCTTCGACTCGGTTTTTTTCACTCGGCCGCTTTGGCTCTCCCGTACAGTGCAGAAAGGGGGGGCCACAATGTCACCTCTGGCTCTGCGACAGTTCCTTCAAGGTGGCTCCTCTCTATAGGATGTCAACGGGGTTCAGGTGGGCAGGTACATATCTCAAAGGCATGGGGGAATTCTGTAAAAATAATCTCTCCCACACAATTATTAATGAAGACTTTTTTGTGATCTTGCTTATCACTAATAGGGCCAAGAGCTCTAATTTGGGAATAGTTAACTTCATCATTTTTTGTGGTGTCACTCTCATTTTGCTAGTTAGGAGACTAGTTGTCCCACCCACCTGGCTGATGTAAGCAACTGCCCCATAGGCTTTACCAGAAGCATCGGAAAAAATGTGAAATTCGTCAATGCTCTGCCAAGTGACTCATTTAATTTCTAGTTGATGAACTAACTTGAGATCTAGGATCAATGAACGGGCTTCCCTTACTTTACTTACTTCCAAAGCATCGTCCCATCCTATCTTTTCTTCCCATAACTGTTGTAAAAACAGCTTTCCCTTCACAAACAAAGGAGTCATCAATCCCAACGGTTTGAAATTGGATACTAACTGGGAGAGGATATGACGTTTTGTGGGAACCTACTCCTCTTTTAAATCCTTAATCCCTTTAATGGGTTTCAGACTGATGGTGTCCTTAATCCTATTCCAATTCAAGCCCAGCACATTCAGTTGTTCGGGTTTATTCGATCCCATTTTTTGGTCAAGTTTTGGTACATTGCTAGCCCACCTCGTCAATTGCACGTTGGCTCAATCTAGAATTAATTTAATTTCTTCATAGCTCTTCTCTAATAAGCATTCCCTCTTAAAAGTTCCTATATAATCATCCATGTAAAAGTTAGCAATTAAATCAGGCCTCCCTTCTTTCTGCAAGACTTGTGGCAGAAGAAAGGGACTGGCGGTGATACCAAACACCACGACTCGGAAGGGAAGGTTACCGCATGATTGGGTGCCTTGCACCAGAGGAATCGCGTGAATTTGGTAGTATCGGGATCAAGCAATATTCTGTGGAATGCTTTGTTAATATCAGCCATCAAGATATATGGACTACATCTAAATTTGATCAACAAATCATGGAGAGGTTCTACTAGATTGGGTCACGCGAGCAGACATCATTTAATGATAAGCTACCTTTAGTGTTGGACGAAGCATTGAATACTATTCTTAAGGGGGTAGTCCTACTCTCCTTTTTCACCCCAAAATGAGGCATGTAGTACCCCTCTATCTTTGGATTTTCCACTTCTCTTATGAATCGTGCCTCAATATAGGTTTGTAAAACCTTTTCATACTCTGCATGGTATTGGGGATCCTTAATGAGCTTAGCGTTAAGAGCTTCTAACTGGGCTACTACATTTCTATAATTTACATAAGGACATTCGTCAGAACGAAAAGGAATGCTCACTTGATATCCCTGGCTAGTTTGTACTAAGCTTTTCTTTACTCAGTCAATGGCATCACACTCTTGAATAGTTTATTGCTCTGATGGAGCGATCCCTATTTGGTCTAGCCTCCACCATTTGTCTACGTCGTGCTCAGGCGGAGCTAGCCTACACACTCAAAGCATGCGGGTGGTGTTTTGTTTGGCATTTTCTAGCGCCCACTTTGATACCTTACCAAATGGCAACATCCTGCCATGTGTGATGAAAACATTGACCATGTCTATTTTATCAGCTCCTACAACAAAATAACTAAAATAATTTGTGCCCACGAGCAAATCTACCCTCTTTATCTGATCCCTTTTAACGTCATTGTCCGTGGTATTACAGCCTTTACTATTCAAATGTTCTTTTACTTTAAGATAGCCTATGTTGTGGATGGGGACATCTGCATTATCAGGGACAACTAATTTAGTGCGGATTACTCTGTTCACCATTTCCAATTTGCAAGCCACCACATCAAATTCCCCCTCAATGATCGAGGAACCGAAGGGGGCGAGATTTAGAGCCACCCTACCTATTACAGGGAGATTTAATCTCTTAGTCAAAGGCACCAAAATGAAGCTATGTTGGCTCTCCATCTCGAGGAACAGTCTGATGCGGTTGTTCTTATTATGGATGCATAAATTGGCTGTGGCCACTGGCAACAATCAGCAAGACAAATTAGGGACGGATTTTTCTCTGTTACTTGTGCGTTCACGCAAGGCTTGGCATCTTTATCTCTTACTTTAGGGTTTGTAGAGGTCTTGTTGCTAGTTTAGTGATCGCATTTTTTTTACTGGACATGAGGTGACATGATTACTACTCGATTTGTTTGAATTACGGGGAACACAGGTGAAAGGTGAGGTTCTAGGTGGGTTACGATTATCACAGATTAAGCTATGGTGACTAGCACCACACAATTTGCATGTTACTCTACTGTGACACTGTTCACTGCGGTGTCCTGCGTTCAAACAATTAAAGCATCTTCACGCACACATTACTTGACACCGTTTCATGGCTACATCAAGCGGCTTATCACATTCGTGGGCAGAATGATTGTCATTACAAAAGAGGCAACCTTTCATTTTTGGATTAGAACTAGTATTTACATGAGTGTCTGTTACTTGGGTCTCGCCTTTCTGCAGTGCATTGTCTTTGAGCATGCAGATTATGAAGTCAATGGCTTCAAAGAATTCATCAACCAGCCAGCAGCTCCAACCTGTTGATGTGGAGCTCCCGCTCCTGCTCCGACCACATCCCCCCCCCTCATCACCGACTGTAGGTGGGCTCCCCGGCCCTCCTTTGACGCATTCATGAACAGGAGCATCTCCAGAGGGACATCCGTGAGAGGCAACCCCCGCTGGTTGTTCGACTTGTCTTGCCACCAGTGCAGAACTTCTCTCGTGGCTTGAGAGGGAGAAACTACTTCCAGGGGGTTTTGTCTCCCGAGGTCCATCTGTCCTTCAGGTTCCTTTGGATAGGCCTCAGCTTCAATCTGCCTTGTGGAACCAGCTTCTCCAGGGAGACTAGGTGACCTATGAGCCTTTGCCAATCCCTTGCGGGGAGGGGATCTCTACCAGGAAGGGGCTTGCTACCTTCTGCAGGTTGGTCAGGCATTCTTCCGACGGGAAGGCCCTGGCCTTTACCGTGTCCAAGTCCATCCCCAGGTAAACCATCCTAGTGGTGGGCACCAGGTGTGATTTCTCCCAGTTCAGGATGATGCCCAGGCGTTCGCAAAGGGCCCTCTGTGCCTCCAAGAGTTCCTTTGAGGAGGAAAGAAGTAACCAATCATCTAGGAACCACAGGAGATGTATCCCCCTCTTGTGGGCCCAAGAAGACACAAGGGAGAACACTCTTGTGAAGACCTGCGGTACCGTGGACAGACCAAAGCAGAGGGTTCTGAACTGGTACATGCTGTCCTCCCGCCTGATGCGGAGGTACTTCCTACCTGGAGGGGTGGACTGGAATCTGAAAGTATGCGATCTTGAGGTCCAGGGACATCATATAGTCCCCTTCCCTCAAGGCCACAAGGACCAAAGAGGCAGTCCACTGCTAACGCCTTCCTGGAGTTTGGAGGAGCGGACGGCTCAGCTAACCTGTTCTTGGCCCGGATTATGCCGAGGACTCTCTGGAACACGGACCCGTTGTCTGTTGGGCCCTGGGCCTCCAGGGGGCTCTGGAAACCGTTCTGGGTGAAGGCCTCGTCTTGGAAGTCCTCCCAGGAAGTTAAGGGCCCACCACTTGCTGTGGTGACTGGGGGTGGAGAGGGCTGCTGGCTTCTACTGGAGCCCACAGTGAACTGGAGGGCCCCCCGGGGGGGGGGGGGGGGGGGGGGGTGCTCCACCTGAGCTGGAAGGGCAGTCATGGGCCACGCTCCGGAGAAGGGGAGAGCCCCGCCTGGGGAGTGCAGAGACGGAGTGCACCGCTCCAAACACTCGTTAGGCAGGAGCGGAAGCTCAATACAGGAAGGAGCCTGTCTGGACAGTGAGGGGGCCGGTTGGGCCACTGGAACCAGAGGGGGATCCACCAGGACCGCAGAGGGAAAGCCCTGAGACTAAGTGGAGCACTTCGCATGCGGAGCCACCGTGTGAGCCGCGGGCTCGGCAGCTGACCTTAGGGGCTGGACAGTTGGGGAGCGGTGGTGCCTGCAGCAAGAACCTTCCCGGCATCAGCCGCTCCTACTCCGACCTCTACGATTGTGGCTACAATGTGGAGACCTGGACCGGCAGTCTGGGGAGGAGGAGTAGGAATGACCTCGACTCCTCCCACAACACCTCCTCTTGGACGGCCCCGGCTGGGGGGAAGGAGGGCCCCCATAATAGAAACACCTCCCTCAGGGGGGACCTGCCTGGGGTATGAGGGGTCCCGGATCACGGGCCAGGGGGACCCCCGACTACTCCGTCGGCTCCAGACGTCTACACGGGGGACCTCCTACCTCCAGAGAGGTGGCCGGGACAGCGGAGGAGGAAGAGGATAGGCCTACGGGGACACCGGGGAGCCTATGTGGTGTGTTCCACTCAGGAGCGGGACACTCCGCAGCTGGACAGAGATCCATAGATGCGCGCAGCGCCGCCACCAGGGCCTTCATTGACGGGGCGCCCGTAAACTGCTACACGCCTAACATGACTCACCTAGGTCCTTTCACTGGGAGGGGACTGAGGAAAAATCCTGACAATCCGCAGGAGACTCCTGAAGGGGCACCGGCGAAGGAGAAGGGCCTCCCAGGCCTCAGTTACTGGTTCTGATGCGAGGTTCCTCCGAAGTGGCCTTCTTGGAGGGGGATCTCGGCTTCCTCTTCCTCTTCGTAAAGGCGAGATCCTATTGATGTTCAGACCATAATTTGTATTCACCACACATGGCCTCCCTAGAACAATGCCGACCCCGACACTTGTTATACAATGTATAGGGATCGATCCTCACGGGCAACAGAAAAGCCCCACAAGCCCCCTCAGGACCGAGGCAACACCGCTGCAAGGACTCCATAGTAAAAACACACACATGTGGGAAAACACACTACACACAAGGAAGGGACAAATGGAAATCGGGCCGGTATTGGATGATGAGCTGGAGTGTGTGACCGCTATAGCGACCAGGAAAGAGCCGGAGACAGGGTCATAGGTCGGCGTGGTCTTTGACCCCTGAGGCATGTACCTGGCTGAGGTAGGGGGAGGAATAACTAGTTTTTTCTGGTCGGTACAGGATTGACATCCAGGATTCTCCTACGATAGTAGTTCAGGGTAAGTATACAGCGTTGGAATAAATCATCGCCAAAATCACCACCAAAAGTCATCACCAAAAATCTCTTGTAATATTTCTCAATTACATGGTATTTTCCCCACATATTTCTCCCGAATTCCTCCATTATTTCACAATTACCCCAGATATTTACGCCAAAACGCTCCATTGTGCATAATAAGAAAATAGTGAAAGAAGAAAAAGAAAAAAATATGTTAAATACGACTGATTAACTAAAATATAAAACTTCTACAGGTCTGTGTATTTTACATTTCATCATCCATTTGTAAAATGTAGAGGAAAAAATGTTAACTGCGCAATGTCACTTTTTATCATTTTCCCTTCTTCTTGATCTTTGGCATATGTGTCAATCTTGACTGATCTGTCTTTTCATCGACTACAAATCTGTTTCCTCTCTTTTCCTCAATAACTAAAATGACCCTCAAACCTCGGACCTAACTTATAATTTAATTCATTTCCCACATTAATTTTCAGGAATACATTATCTCCAATAGCAACTTTAACATCTAACGATTTCGCATTACTTTTTGCCACCATTTTTCGAGTCTTAGCCTCGAGATTACAGCTCAGACAAGCATGTCTCTCCTTTTCCATAGAGATTAATGCCTTGATTGTATCCTCCCTGTGATAAGGTATAGGCAACGAATGAAATGTGCCCCGCGCCTGGCAACCAAATAATGCTTCAAATGGAGACATTTTAATAGAATCACTGACCATAGTATTAATGTTATGCCTAACTGTATCTGTATATCTATCCCAGTACCTATCAGTTACTCCTATAGTCTTCCTGAGAGCTTCGAGCACTTTCCTGTTTGCTTGTTCACATAACCCATTAGCTTCAGGTCTGTATGGAATAATTGTTACTTTTTGTATCCCCATAACTTCTGCCAGACACTATAAGGTCCTATTTACAAATTCCCTACCATTATCAGTCAACAAAACTTTGGGCGAGCCATATCTGCAGATGACTAAATTGAAAAATGCCACAGCCACTTCATCAGTTGTGTTGTGCCTGATTGGGAAAATTTCTATTACCCTTGTCAGTTCATCTGTTATTACCAATAAATACTTGTAGCCCTACCCTGATTCACGAAAATTCCCCGAGATATCCATGTATACCCTCTGAAAAAATCTACTTGGTATTGGATATGACCCTTGCAAGAAGTTACCCTTGCGGGTTTGCAAACGATGCACACTGTACACCTTTTCACAAAATTTTAAACATCTGCCAACAAATTCTTCCAAATATATTTATTACGCATCTCATTATACATCTCTTCTACCCCCAAATGTGGACTACCAAACTTGCAATATACTATATCTAAAACTACAGGAATTAGGACTTTTGGAGTCACGATCTGTGTCGTGTCCCCTTTACTTTCACTCATCCTTAATTTATATTTAATTTTCCTAATCAACATATTACCCTCTAATTCTAAACCTGAAAAATGCAACTTATAATCTTTCCTGACTGATTTGCCTCTGCGGAACGCTTTTGCGTCTGCCAAAATTTCATCCTCTGTATAGAATCACTAGTAACCACCCCAACTTGAAATCCCTCATCATCATAAAAACTAATACTAAGGGCATCTGCTACCACATTGTGTCTGCGCTCTATGTATTTGAGCTTTGCATCAAAATCTCCGATGGTTAGGAACCATCGCTCTTTTGGGTAACAAATCTGGCTTATTAAAAAGATCCAGTAATGGCTTGTGGTCTGTAAGAATTTCCACTTTATTCCTTATTAGCAACATTTTAAAATGAACCAAGCTTGATACTACTGCAAAGACCTCCTTATCTATGGTAGCCATTAACTATTCATTGCTTCCCTTTGTCATAAATTTCATGCTAGTTAGCCTTTTGGATGGAGTTTTCCTTCAAGTTTTTGCAGAAGGCAAGAACTTATACCCTCCTGACTGGCATCAATCACTAGTGTGAAAGGTTTGCTGAAATCCAGAAATTTCAGAACTGGGGGATTAATTGATGCATCCTTAACTTTCTAAAAAGCTACTTGTTGCAGTTCTCCCCAGTAAAATTTAATCTCTTCTCGCAAAGGAGCTGCTATGGTAGAAAAACCTTTCACAAATCTTAAGAACCCTGCCATTCCCAGGAAGGACTTAACTTGTTTCTTTGTCTTAGGGACAGGAAAATCTTCAATTGCTTTGAATTTATCGTCATTTAATCTAACTACCTCTTTAGATATGACATGACCTAAATATGCAATCTGCTTCTTAAAGAAGTCACACTTCTTTAATTTAATTTTCAACCCCATTAGTCAAAGTCACCTAAGAACCTCCTTGAGCACTTCCATGTGATGCTCGATTGAGTCTGTTGCAGTCAATATATCATCCATGTACACAAACACATTTTTGTCTAATTGCTCATGCAAAACTGTGTCCCCAACCTCATAAAAGTCATAGGGCTACCTGATAAACCAAAAGAAATCCGTGTAAACTCAAAATGCTCCTTGGGCAATGCAAACTCTTTTAATTCTCTGCTATCTTCACTAAGGGAAACCTGCAAAAATCCCTGCATAAGGCCAATTGAAGAATATATTCTACGTCCCCCAATTTCTACAAAAAGGTCTGGTATGCAAGCGACTGGATAAAGGTCAGGAATTGGTTTTTTGTTCAACTTGTAGAAATCTACACATACCCGGACAAACCTTTCCTTCTTAGGCACTGCCAACAAGGGAAAGTTGTACAGGGACACATTGGGTCTAATAATTCCTTCCTCATCCCATTTATTAACCTCTTTCTCTACCTGTTCTCTAATTTTGTAGGGTATGCGGTATGCGGGAATGAAGATGGGTTTGGCCCCCTCTTCTAGATTCACCTTATGTTCTAACACCTTAACCCTCTTACGCCGAAGCCCTAAAAATCAAAACCTCTCCTGTATGCCGGCGCCGGTTTGGAGTGAGTGCGGAAGCGGAAAAAATAATTTTTCAAAAAATCTAAATATTGTTCTAGAGACTTCCAATTTGTTTCAAAATTAAGAAAAATTATTGAATATTACGATACTGTAAGAGTTTTAGATTAGAATTGCAGATTTCGACCATTTCGGACGAGTTAAATTTGACCGAGTGTCGAAATTTTATATATATATTTTTTTATATGCACATATTTCGGAGATGGAAAAAGCTACAACCTTCAATTATTTTTTATTGTATTCTTCATGAATTTGCGCACATTTTGATATATGAAACTCTATAAAAAGGCTAATATGAAAAGGAGCAAATATTAGGATAATGCGATGTACGTATTTCGGAGACTTGCGGCTGCGAATCGGCGCGCGGAGTGAAGGTAAATATATTTTTCAAAAATTCACCATAAATCACAATATTGTTTTAGAGACTTCAAATTAGTTTCAAAATGAAGAAAAATGACGGAATATTACTAGGCCGTAAGAGTTTTAGCTTACAATTGCGTTTTTCAACTATTTCGGTAGAGTCAAATTTGACCGAACGTGGTTTTTTTTTCTATTTATCGTGAATTATATGCAAATATTTCGAAAAAAGAGAAAAGCTACAACCTTCAATCATTTTTAGTTGTATTCTACAGGAAATTGCGCACATTTTCATATATAAAACTTTATGTAACAGCTAATTTTAAATGGTGCAAACATTTCGACAATCGCACAAAAAAATTCTGATTTTTTCGGAAGAGTTACCGCGCGAACGTAAGGAAAATGTTTTTTTTTTTTTCATAAATTCACCATAAATCGAAATATTGTGCTAGAGACTTCCAAGTCGTTGCAAAATGAAGGTAAATGATTGAATATTACTAGAATATAAGAGTTTTAGCTTACAATTGCGTTTTTCGACCATTTCGGTAGAGTCAAAGTTGACCGAAAGTTGAAATTTTTGCACTTAACGTTATTTATATGAAAATATTTCGAAACTGATAAAAGCTACAACCATGGGTTGATTTTTGTTGTATTTTGCATGAAATTGCGCACATTTCCATATATAAAACTTTATGTAACGGCAAATTTAAAAGGGTGCAAACATTAGGACAATCGCACGAAAAAATTTATCGGAAGAGTTATCGCACGAACGTGAGGAAAACGTTTTTTCATAAATTAACCATAAATCGAAATATTGTGCTAGAGACGTCCAATTTGTTTCAAAATGAAGGCAAATGATTGAATATTATTATAATATAAGAATTTTAGCTTACAATTGCGTTTCTTGACCATTTCTGTAGAGTCAAAGTTGACCGAGGTTGAAATTTTTTTGCACTTATCGTTATTTATATGAAAATATTTCAAAACTGATAAAAAGCTACAATCATGAGTATTTTTTTGTTGTATTTTACATAAAATTGCGCACATTTTCATATATAATACTTCATGTAAAGGATAATTTAAAATGGTGCAAAAATTATGTCAAAGTGACAAAATAATTTCCGAGATGTGTCACTGATACTTTTTAGTGCGATAAGAAAGAAATTCGCGCTTGCGCGCCTGCGTAGCGATTGTAAACAAAACAACGCCTTGATCCGTGAACTCCCAGCATCCCCCAAGGCGCGTGATACAAAAGTTTTCGGCTGGTAGGCCTATAAGTATTTTTCCGCGAATTTAAAAAAAAACTTTTTTGAGCCGACGTATGATACGTCCAATCGGCATACGGGAGACATTTTGACACGACGTTTAATACGTCCAATCGGCGTAAGAGGGTTAATTAGCCCTAATTTATCCCATCTTAAAGCCACAATATCTCCAAATTCAGCAAAAACTTCGCTTACATCCTCTATATTCTCCTTGTAATCTGCATTAGCTAAGTGATCCTTAAGATTTTCTTCCTTATTTGCTTTTCTGCCTCTGAAAACTCAATATTCCCCTCTCTAATAGCCACTGAATGACTATCTCTACTCCAGTCTTGGAGGTCTACCACATACATATTCTTCTGATATTTCCTAACTGTATCATTACAATTCAACAATTCTATTCAAAACTCCCCTGTATTTGATACCTTGTTCACCGATACGGCTGTAATGATACCTCTTAATTTCCGGCTACCCACCATTATACATACCTCTTTGGGCATTTTCACTTCTCTCAGCTTGACTCTTACCATACTCCTTGTACCTGGATTTAAAATAACATCCTCTGATATGACACCTTTATATTTGCAGTTATTATACATAGTACCCTCATATTCCATATCCCACATAAATATGACCCTTATTTATATAATTATTCTCCATTCCATCCGTCATAACCCCAATGTTAGTATCAGTATCACTACTGTTATCAATATCACTGTTACTGTGCATACCGCCATTCTTAATGCCGCCAATATTGCCACCAGTATCCCCCTCATCCAATAAATGTTTTTGCAAAACATTTATTGGACCTGACAAATAACAAAAGATATCAAAGCAGGGACTGGGTTTATATCTAAAGCTAAATACAGGAAACTGTGGTAGAACCATCAACTAACTGATAATGTTTGGACCCAAGGGATACCAATTTGATATCTCAAGGACAGAACTATTCTTCAAGGCTGGACCATGCATTCCAGGGGTGTCTGGTTCTGGGGATAGGACTCTTGGCATTCTATCCGGTTTGCCCTTAACATGGGAAGGATGGGGATGATTGTATTCTTGTAATACTCTCAGTCCTACAAAGCGGGTTTAGCCTACACTTGGGCCACACTAATCATATTGTGCCATCCCCTGTGGGGTAGGGTAGGGATGCAGACATTTGGGAGTCAGTTCTCACTTGTGCCATTGGTGAGAGAATAAACTCCATGAAAGGTTGATGATATCTTTTTAAGGTTTTCTGGTGATTTTTTTTCTTTATTTTTTATAATCTTTATAAAATGTACAAATAAAGATTTGAGTACCCTGGGCCCTCTGATGGTACAGTCACAGCACAGTTGACGACTGCTGGAACCTCCTCCTCTAACCACCTTTGCTTAGTTGTAGATGACACTAGCACGTCAAAGAACCACCATCCTGCTTCGAGTGAAGTATCAGAACACTTGTTAGGGTGCAATGGTATTAAAATGGAAAAAGTAAAAACCTCTTGGTAGATCTAACGCTGTAATATTGGAACCATACAATGCAAAAGATAACTCTGAATCGGAGATGAAAAACCCTCCCAACCCCCTCCACACTGACCTGTGACATATGATACAGAAAAGCAAAACAAATTTGAAACAATAGCACCATGCACAAAGCAGGCCCCAAAGAGGAAAGAAAACTTCTGACTGGACCCTACACTAATGCATTTTGACCACCTTTTTGGATCAGACAACTGGTCAAGATTTCTGATCCTTAAAGCAGAATATAAAATTCCAACTGCAAGAAATGGACTGCAGATACACCAAAGCTAATGAGTAGTTACTTGAAGTAACCGCCAAAAAACAGTCCACTGCATTTTTGAACATAAAAGAAATTAATGGCATAAAAGTAACAATGACAAGCCATGAAATATTGAATTGTGTACAAGTTACACAATCTTACATGACATTGAAGATGAAGTGCAATACATCAAGATGGACCGGTCCCATTAAAAAATTTACTAACCACCATGGGACATTTGGACATGTGTTTCTGAATTTTGGAATAAATTAGTTCCTCATCTTATGTAGTTTCAATCTTTTCATCAAAGTTATCTACAATGGCATCCTGGACGTCGTGTAGAAGCTGGGAACAATGAATGAGTTTGTGTAGATTGTTAAGTGAGATATTATTACCATTTACCTATGTGGAATTTTTCAACATTCTATATACATTCTCCTGCTGAGTCAAAAAGCTGAGAGCTATGCTCACTATGGTCTTCTGACCTTTTCTAATTTTGTGTGTTATACTTGTGAGAAAGTTTGTGAATATTGTCTTACTTGCTTCTTTCTTCTACATGATTCGTTCTGCATTCTGGTTCTAGTTTTTATATCTTTATTCTTCTTCTTAATTGATAGTTCTGGATTAGTAGTATCAAATCTCTCAGGAGTGTTTAAGTGAGACAATGGGCAGAGTTTCTTTCTTTATTATTGCAAAGAATACTAGTTACTGTCACTCAAGTTACAATTCAGATACAAAATCTGGTTAGGATCACTAACACTTTGTAAGGGTATTGTTCTTTCTTCTAAGACGGCAGCTGGTCCTCTCTGGTCTGGTTCTTCGCTCTGCAATTAGCTACCCCCACGATCGATCTGACTCAACCCCTTGAGGTGGTGTATGTTCTAGATCCCCACCCAAACGGGGTCTTGAATAGTGGAGCTGACTCTCTCTTATTTTACCCCATCCCCTTTTCGGTGGGGTTAACATGTTAATTCTCCTCTTGAAGGTGGAGCTTGCTAAATTAACATGTTAATACTTCTCTTGGAGGTGGAGCTTCATTATCAATAGAAGCTGAGTGAGTCCGGTGCGAGGTCACAGGTCAACGATTTGATGGCACCCTTAAGATGTCCATCGTGACGGTGTTATGGCTGTTGCTGCTCTCCCGTCTCGCCAGCGTCCTGTGACTAAGAAGTTTGTTACATCTACAGTTGTTGACTAAATTTGACTCATACACCGAAGCTCAATTCTCTCTCTCTCTCTCTCTCTCTCTCTCTCTCTCTCTCTCTCTCTCTATTTCCGTTGTACTCTGATTATTCTCTCTTTGTTTTTACACTACCCTTTCTAATATTATTTCTCATAACTATCATTACATGTGGAAACCTCTTAGGTCTCTCACTATATCCCCATGTTCCTTTGTTCCATAGGTTGCCCTCAGAAATGCTTGTAATTCGGTCCATGACTGGCATTTTGTGTATTGGGAACTATGGTACCTATGTGCCAAAGCACCTCTGTCGAAGTCCAACAAGGCTTTTGCCTCTGTGAAAGCCTCTGCATCACTTATAATTCCCTTTATAAAATGTTATTAACTCCTTCAATTAAAATTTGCATTGGCTGAGATAGAACGCCATCAACAATGCCAGAATAGGACGAGCCCCTGCTGTCACATTTGTGAATTTATGTAACAAAGCTTGATCGGCATTATTTGCGTCCACCATTTTGTCTCTTTTAGTATTTAGGATTTGCCCTGACCTCATTAACATCAATAATGTTTATCCAGTTTCCCTCACAAATCACCAACACAAAAGGAATTATGTATCAGTCACTACCAAAAAGAGATAAGAATACATATACCAGTCCCCAACACATAAATATTTTCAGAATAAATGTTTCTAAAGTATGCAGGAGAAGATCCCCACGATCGTTTCACGGTCACGGTACGGTCATCAACTGTTCAAAACTGTTACAAGGTCAAATGCTGATCAAATCTGTCATTGCACCCAAGAAAATGAGAAGAAGAGAGAAGGAAAGAGAATGGGAGACAAACCTTCGTTTCTTCGTCTCTAGCCTGGTATTTGCTGAATTTGCACAGTCAATCCCAACCACATGCTCTATCTACATCCCACACACTCACATGAAAAAAAGGAAGTGAAACCCTTGGCGCTGCGTATTTCCCACAATAACTAATTCCCGCAAGAGAGTAAAACAAAAATCAAACAACTTGGTTGAATACCACCTTTAAAAAAAATAAAATCATAACATCCCGTATATGCACACTTCAGTGAAAAGATAAAAATGGGATATATGCACAATCTCTCGAGGCGCGAGAGAGAGAAAACTGACTTAAAAGGAATTCTAACACCAAAATTCCCCACAGCATATCTGCTTGATAATGTCTCCATGACCCATGGCCCCAATACACCGATAGCCCCGCTGTAATTATTACAAGTTAATAGCCATCGTATTTAGATATCAACACGGCATTTACAACACACGTCACATTAACACACTTTTTCAAGCATCACTGCTGAGTTCTCTGATGAATGGATTCTTGCTGACTCCAACTTAAATTACCTTGTCAGCGATAGAGCGACAGTTGCCAAGAATACCTAAATATAATCCCTTTTACTGACCTGTGCATGATATCCTAACTCTTATGTACCCCTCAGTCTTTCCAGAAACGTAATCCATAGACCTGATTACCCTTTCCAACTGCCACCAAACTGTTCTGTTTAAGAAAAGGAGAGAAATCATAAAACTAAAGATATCTAGTAGAGCGACTTACTTTGTCGTTCCTAGCAAACCAGCTATCTTTGCAGCTAAAATAAATCATCAACTCTGCGCTAATTTAAACTCCTGAGATACAAAATAAAGCCTTTATTTCCCCTAAATAGCTAACATGAAAATAAAAGAAAATGAATCTAAAATCCCCAAAAATCAGTAAGCCACCATTACTGAATTGTCACACAGTATCCTCACTGGCAAAGAAACCCATCAGTCTTTCTTACATAAATGTCAATAGAGAATTCATTTTCGGTAGTGACAAACCGAATCCATCTGTAAAAGAAACAACTATTATCAAAAATTGTAATATTAAAATTCATCAATATAATCGAGTGTTGCACTGCCCTATCCCTCTCAGAGCATCTGAAAATAACTGTCACTGTTTTAAATGTTCTGCATCTCATCACTTTATCGTAATCGATGGATCCTCTGGGCGCCTCAACATAGCTTGTGACCACCACTAAAGATCGTGTCTAATAATCCCATAAATTACTACCTAGGGGGATATACTCCATTCATTTACTCTAACAGACGTGTGAAAGTATGCACGATATTCTACTCTGATGTATGTGCATTCCCATGTCTCATGTATATGCCATATTTGGCGCACTGGCAGATATATGCGATTGCATTTCCCTTGACGTCGCAATCATGTGATTTTTGGCTAACTTGGTCATTTGCGCACTCCGCCATCTCTCTGTTGCGGTCAGTAATGTTATGATTGTGTAAGCTTGTCTCATCTAGTTCCAATGTTTTTAAGCTTTCTCAAAACACTCGAGGCTGTCATTGTGCATTCCAATCTTGTTCACGTCACCTGTTGCTGGCTTAATTTTCAATATTACATACCAGTGTCTTTTATATAAAAAAGTGGGGGTGAGAAGGCAGTGGTAAGGGGTGACATGTTAAAATAACTGAAAACAACAGATATTAGTGTTTAATTCAGTTGTCGAGGTTGCTAAGATGAATAGTGACACTCATGAAGCCCTTCAAGTCCAAGTTCAGCCCCAATATGAAGGGGGGCCAGGGTTGAGAAGCAACTATCTTAACATTATTGAGAGACGGAGTTTATCGGTTGGAATCAGAGATTTCCTGGGCAGTGCCAGGTTGATCAGCTGGGGTAAGAATATATATATATATATATATATACATATATATATAATATATAATATATAATATAGATATAGATTATATATATATATAATATGGATATATATATATATATATACTATATATATATAGTATATATATATATGTATATATATATACATATATATATATATATATATATATATATATATATATATATACATATATACATATATATACATATATATATATATATATATATATATATATATATATATATATATATATGTATATATATATATATATATAGAGAGAGAGGAGAGAGAGAGAGGAGAAGAGAGAGCGAGAGAGAGAGAGAGAGGAGGAGGAGACACAAACCACAACACACAACACATAATAAATATAATTATAGATTCATATTTATACTATAGAATCTAATCAATATATAGATAATATATATATGGTAAACAAAATCGAATACCTTTAGCTTCCAGCTAATAATATTTTTCAACTTTGGGTCACTGAGTTTTGTTTGAAAACAGTAAGAACTCATATTTTCCACTTAATTACATCTCTGTTATTTTGGGGCAAAACAAGTTTTCGAGCTGAGCTGCCAATCCGGTGGTCCGAGGTTCGATTCCCGGCTCGGCCAACGCGGAATCAGAGAAATTTATTTCTGGTGATAGAAGTTCATTTCTCATTATCGTGTGGTTCGGATCCCACAGTAAGCTGTAGGTACTTAACTTAGCGAGCAAAACAACAACGTCCAACTCGTGGCTGTAAAATGTTGACAATATCACTAGAACTTAGAATTAAAAATTCTCAACGGATAACGTTTGCCCTTTATATTTCAAACAGGTGTTTTATAAAAAAAAAAAAAACTTTCGGTCGGAAAATCGTTTGCAAAGAGATTGTTTTGAACGCACCCTCTAGACATGCCTGTTACCAACTGAATTTTTCAAGTATGCATGTATGTATGCATTCATAAATATATATATATATATATATATATATATATATATATATATATATGTATATATATATATATATATATAATATATATATATATATATATATATATATATATATGTATTATATATATATATATATATATATATATATATATATATATATATATATATATATATATAAATGCATACATACATACATACATACATACATGAAAAATTCAGTTGGTAACAGGCATGTCTGGAGGGTGCGTTCAACGCAAACTCTTTACAAACGATTTACCGACCGAAAGTTTTCTATAAAACACCTGTTTGAAATATAAAGGGCAAACTTTTGTAGAGAATTTTTAATTCCAAGTTCTAGTGATATTGCTTGCATCACATTCTCAACATTTTACAGCCACGAGTTGGACGTTGTTATTTTGGTCGTAAATAACAGAGGTGTAATTAAGTGGAAAATATGTG
>NC_087201.1:69215137-69250137 GCF_015104395.2 Macrobrachium nipponense
ATACTGTATTCCAGTTGCGCATTGTAGTTTTGAGGTAGCTGATGGTGTTCTCCTCTGCCCCATATATGTTCAGTGATTCCATTAACCATGTGTGTGGTATCATGTCGAAGGCTTTCTTGAGGTCAATCCATGCCATGCTTAGGTTGGTTTTCCTTCTCTTACTATTCTTCATTACCATTGTGCCCATCAGGAGCTGGTCTTTTGTGGCCCTACACTTCCTTCTGCAGCCTTTCTATTGGCGGGGGGTGGTTTGTATCCTCTAGGTAGTTGTACCTCCCTTTCACTGATGATGCCTGTTAGGATCTTTCACATTATTATTATTTTTTTTTTTTCTTCTCTATCACAGTCCTCCAATTCGACTGGTGGTATTTATAGTGTGGGGTTCCGGGTTGCATCCTGCCTCCTTAGGAGTCCATCACTTTTCTTACTATGTACGCCGTTTCTAGGATCACACTCTTCTGCATGAGTCCTGGAGCTACTTATGCATCTAGTTTTTCTAGATTCCTTTTCAGGGATCTTGGGATCGTGCCTAGTGTTCCTATGACTATGGGTACGATTTCCACTGGCATATCCCATATCCTTTTTATTTCTATTTTCAGATCTTGATACTTATCCATTTTTTCCCTCTCTTTCTCTTCAACTCTGGTGTCTCATGGTATTGCGACATCAATGAGTGATACTTTCTTCTTGACTTTGTCAATCAACGTCACGTCTGGTCTATTTGCACGTATCACCCTATCCGTTCTGATACCATAGTCCCAGAGGATCTTTGCCTGATCGTTTTCTATCACTCCCTCTGGTTGGTGCTCGTACCACTTATTACTGCAAGGTAGCTGATGTTTTTTGCACAGGCTCCAGTGGAGGGCTTTTGCCATTGAATCATGCCTCTTTTTGTATTGGTTCTGTGCAAGTGCCGGGCATTCGCTTGCTATGTGATTTATGGTTTCATTTTTCGTATTGCACTTCCTACATATGGGAGAGATGTTATTTCCGTCTATCGTTCTTTGAATATATCTGGTTCTTAGGGCCTGATCTTGTGCTGCTGTTATCATTCCTTCAGTTTCCTTCTTTAGCTCTCCCATCTGTAGCCATTGCCATGTGTCGTCGCTGGCTAGTTCTTTAGTCTGTCTCATGTATTGTCCGTGCATTGTCCTTTTGTGGGGCCGCGACGTTTCGTCTGAGACTCCAGACATCCTTTTAGTGGCTAATGAATGGCGAGCTCCTTTACAATTGGCTGCCTGGCTGCGGGCTGAAACCAGTTCCTAAGCGCATGCAAAACAGGCGTGCCGATCTTCTCAGCTGCATGGAGTCACGCCGGCCTTCATTTTGATTGTTCAGTGGCTGCATGATGTCCCTGCTGGTATTACTTATGGTATTAATGTCGTCCTCAGTGTTATTGTCTTCTTGAATTGGGGCATTTTCGTGCGGTGATATGGTGTTTGCTGTTACTAGTGCGTTTCTTTGCATGCAGGTCGGGAGCTAAAAGGCCTCCTGCGTCGTATTATCCTGGAATTTCGGATAATACAGGACATTCTTGGGCGGGGCATATGTATTGGTATACATACTACGTTTGTCTGCTTGAGGGGGTCTCCTTTTGGCGATGAGGGGTTATTTTTCATCTTGTTTTCCTGTTTTTGTAATATATTATAAGGTCTAACATCTTGTCTTCTTCAATGGAGAGGATGTTCTCCTTGATGATCTTCTTCATCGACATCTCGTGGTACTGAGAATGCATGAAGGCCTTATAATATATCTTGATGTTCTCGGTGGGGCAGGGTCGTGGATCTTCATCCTCATTTGAGTACCCTTTTTTTTAGGGCAGTGCGCACTTCTCGGTTGATGAGCTTATTAGAATATCCATTGTTCATGAGCATCTGTGAAGCTCTATCAAACTCAAGATGTGTATCCTGCTAGGTAAAACAAAGGGAGAGGGCCCTTTTCACAAAAGCTCTAATGGTGGTCTTCTTAAACCTGTCAGGCACTCGCTATCCCCATTGAGGCACATTCTTAAATTAGTTTTTTTCATGTACACAGAAGTGCGGAGACCGTCTTCTGTCTTCGTTATAAGGATGTCGAGGAAGGGGAGCCAATTGTTGGTGCTAAACTCGACTGTGTAGTTTAGCATGCTGCATTGCTGGAATTGGCAACAAAGGTCTTCTACCTCATCCTCAGTGTCGACTTCCATGAAGATACTGTCAATGTAACGGGCATATTTGTGGGGGTGCTGGCTCTGGGGAAAGAACCTCTCTTCCACGGTGCTCATATAGAAGTTGGCAAAGAGGACTCCCAGAGGAGAGTCCATGGCAACGCCATCTTTCTGGGGGAACATCTGTTCTTGATGGGTGGAGAAGGGGTCCCTCTTTGTACAGATGTCCAGCAAAGTGTGCTGGGATATTGAGTGTGGCCGATGACGGGTCCCGGTAGACGCAATCCAAGATGATGTCGATGGTCTCATCAATGGGCACATTGGTGATGAGGGATTCTACGTCCAGGGATGATATGATGCCAGTGCCAGGGGAGTAAGTGTAAGTCGGGTCGGGTATCTGGCTGATAATTGGGCGGAGAGGGTTTCTTTCCTGATGGGTTTTCACGTTAAGGTAGAGGTAACCAAGGCTGAAGTCCCCTGGGATGGGTGGAAGGTGGACTGTGTTAGTTGCCGCGTTAATGGTACTGATGACACGGTTGGCATCCCTTTTGATATCTTCCATGGGGTTCCGTGTGAGATGCTCGAACTTTGAGGAGTCGGACAGGATGGCATCGAGCTTCTCATAGTATTCCTTCATTTTTATTAAAACAAAGGCGGTTGTCTTGTCTGCCTGTCGCACAGTGATGTCTTCCTTGGCCTCCAACTCCTTGGCTGCTTCCTTCATCTCTCGGATGAAGATGCCACTGGTGCGTGACCCCGTCTCCATGAGGGCATCTGTAGTTCGGACAATATTCTACATCTGGAGCTGCTGGATGGGGTCGAGCAGGAGTTCGATCTCAAGTCTTTTCTCATGTGGCTTTGGCTTAGACGTGAAGTGAGTTAAGCCCTAGTATAAGCAAAGCTTCTTGGCCAGGAGAAGGTTGGAAGCCGGTAAGATTGATGTAGCCTTGGGTGTGCTGTGGGACACGCAGGTTGCTGCCGTTGAGAGAGATCAGCTTTTGCATGACACCCTTTATGCGTTTTTTCATATCTTCGTCTCGGAGGTGGTAAATCAGGCTTCGATGTCTTTGTCGGCAGCTAATTCTACATAGGGAGGGTTGTCACTTTCGGTGGGTTGGTCCTCATTCAGTTGGTCTACATCAGGGTCATCATGATCAGGGTTGGGGGAACCATTCTCGATGGTTTCAGGGGGGTCTGCTTCAGGTTCCTCACTGACATATCTGGTGCTCGGGCAGCTTGATAATGTCCGTGCATTCGTCCATTCACACCGTAGTCTAGCATAGTCCTCACAAAGTTTGCTTAGTTCAGAAGTCTTCTCCCGTAATTGCCGTTGTAGGAGGGATTTCCTGAAGCTCCTGGTCCCGTCTTCTAGCCTCGCTGAAGAGTCTTACAGTCATACGTTAGCGTATGCTGGAAGCAAACCTTCTTTTTAATATGTTTTATTAATGGTAATTGCTGCCTCAGCTGCATTAATTTTAATTTTCTCAAGAGCAAAGTTAAATCCGAAGTCTGGATTCTGACTATTCCCCTTATGTGGAGGTAGGTGATGGGCTGAAGCAAGAGGTTGAGTCCGTCTTCTTCTGTACTGCCAGTTCATGAGAAGCTCGATGCCATCCTGTCCAACTCCTCAAAGTTCGAGCGTCTCACACGGAACCCCACGAAGACATCAAAAGGGACGCCAACCTTGTCATCAGAACCATCAACACGGCAGCTAATGCGGTCCACCTTCCGCCCATCCAAAGGGGACTTAGCCTTGATTACCTCTACAGGAATGTGAAAACCCATAAGGAAGGCAACCATCTCCGCCCGATTATCAGTCAGACGCCCGCCCCGACTTACGACTTGGCCAGCACCTCAATCAAATTTTGACTCCTTACATCTCGACTCGCTATAGCCTGAGTTCATCGGTTGAGTTCCTTGAAGAAATTCGCGACTCCCCCGGCAATGGCATCATAGTGTCCCTCGACTTAGAATCCCTCTTCACTTACATGCCCTTCGACAAGACCATCGACATCATCTTGGATCACGTCTACCGGAACCCATCGACGGCCCCACTCAATATCCCTGAAGCCTCTTAGCGCATATCCCAGAAGCCCCTTTGCGCACTTTACTGAAAATAATAAAAATTAGAATAAACTAAAAATAATAAAATTAATATAAATGTAAAAAAGAGAAGAACCTTTATAAAATTAATGCAGCTGAGGCAGCAATTACTCTTAATAAAACATGTTTAAAAGAGGGTTTACTTCCAGCATATCATTGATATAATTATTATTATATTCATTTGTAGTGTTATTATCTTCATATTATTGATATCTTTATTATTTTTATTATTATTTTATTATTTTAATTATAATTTTATTTTTATTTATTTTATTATTTTTATTTTTATTATATTAAATATCTTTTTATTTTTCATTATTATTATTATTCTAATTTTATCATTTTACTTTTTGTTATTTTTTTTATTTAGTAATTTTAATCTTATTATTTATTATAAATTGTATATATTTTATATATTATGTTATATATTATTTTATTATTTTTATTTTGTTTGTGTTATTTTTATTATTGTTATTATTATTATTATTATTATTATTATTATTATTATTATTTTTTTTTTTTTTTTTTTTTTTTTTTTTTTTTTGTCAATCACAGTCGTCCAATTTGACTGGGTGGTATTTATAGTGTGGGATTCCGGCTTGCATCCTGCCTCCTTAGGAGTCCATCACTTTTCTTACTATGTGTGCCGTTTCTAGGATCACACTCTTTTGCATGAGTCCTAGAGGTACTTCAGCCTCTAGTTTTTCCAGATTCCTTCTCAGGGATCTTGGGATCATGCCTAGTGTTCCTAGGATTATGGGTACAATTTCCACTGGCATATCCCATATCCTTCTTATTTCTATTTTCAGGTCTTGATACTTATCCATTTTTTCCTTTTCTTTCTCTTCAACTCTGGTGTCCCATGGTATTGCGACATTAATGAGTGATACTTTCTTCGGGGTTGCATCCTGACTCCTTAAGAGTCCATCACTTTTCTTACTATGTGCGCCATTTCTAGGATCACACTCTTCTACATGAGTCCTAGAGCTACTTCAGCCTCTAGTTTTTCTAGATTCCTATTCAGGGATCTTGGGATCGTGCCTAGTGTTCCTATGACTATGGGTACAATTTCCACTGGCATACTATCCCATATCCTTCTTATTTTTTATTTTCACGTCTTGATATTTATCCGTTTTTTCCCTCTCTTTCTTATTATTATTACTATTATTATATTCATTTTTTATTGTTATTTCCTTAATTTTATTTATATTTTTATTATTATTTTTATTTTTATTATAATTCTAATATTTTTATTTATTTTTATTATTTCTATTTAATAATAATATTTTATTTCCATTATTATTATTATTAATTTTATTCATTTTTTAAATTTTCATGTATATTTATTGTTTATTTTTATTTTTATTATTTTATTTTTAGTTTTTATTTATATTTTCATTTTATTATTATTTTTACTTTTATATTTTCATTTGTATTTTTTATTTTATTTTTTGTTTTGTTTATTATTATTCTATTATTTTCATTTTCATTTTATATTTTTTGTTTTGTTTATTATTATTCTATTATTTTCATTTTCATTTTATATTTTTAGTTTGAAATTTATATATATTTATTATTTTTATGAGTATTGTTGTTAATGAGATTTTGATTATTTAATTTGATTGTTATATTACTTACTTATTTGTTTATCACTTTTATTTCTATTTTTGTTATTCTCATTTTCCTTATTATAATTTCCTTATTTTAGATTTTATTTTTATTAATTTTATTTTTTATGATTTCTAATTAATTATTTTTTTGCTCTATCACATTCCTCTAATTCGACTGGGTGGTATTTGTTGTGTGGGGTTCTGGCTTGCATCCTGCCTCCTTAGGAGTCCATCACTTTTCTTACTATGTGCGCCGTTTCTAGGATCACACTCTTTTGCATGAGTCCTGGAGGGTACTTCAGCCTTTAGTTTTTCCAGATTCCTTTTCAGGGATCTTGGGATCGTGCCTAGTGTTCCTATGATTATGGGTACAATTTCCACTGGCATATCCCATATCCTTCTTATTTCTATTTTCAGGTCTTGATACTTATCCATTTTTTCCTTTTCTTTCTCTTCAACTCTGGTGTCCCATGGTATTGCGACATCAATGAGTGATACTTTCTTCTTGATTTTATCAATCAACGTCACGTCTGGTCTATTTGCACTTATCCACCTTATCTGTTCTGATACCATAGTCCCAGAGGATCTGTGCTTGATCGTTTTCTATCACTCCCTCAGGTTAGTGTTCGTACCACATATCACTGCAAGGTAGCTGGTGTTTCTTGCACAGGCTACAGTGGAGGGCTTTTGCTACTGAATCATGCCTCATTTTGTACTGGTTCTGTGCAAGTGCCGGAGATTCGCTTGCTATGTAGTTTATGGTTTCATTTTTCGTATTGCACTTCCTACATATGGGAGAGGTATTATTTCCATCTATCGTTCTTTGGACATATCTGGTTCTTAGGGCCTGATCTTGTGCCGCTGTTATCATTCCTTCAGTTTCCTTCTTGAGCTCTCCCCTCAGTAGCTATTGCCACGTGTCATCGCTGGCTAGTTCTTTAGTCTGTCTCATGTATTGTCTGTGCATTGGTTTGTTATGCCATTCCTCTGTTCTGCTTGTCTTTCTCCTGTGTCTGTACATTTCTGGGTCTTCGTCTACTTTTATCAGTCCTTCTTCCCATGCACTCTTGAGCCACTGGCAGAGTGGTTAAGCCGTCAATTGACTGGTTAAGCAACATTGGGGCTGGTCAGTCGTTGGATGGGTGACCGCTATCCTCGGCGTTGATTCCTTGGGAAAGGATCTGTACCATAATTTCCTCAGTCTGCTCAGCTGTAAATGAGTACCTATTCCTGATGGGGTAGGGTCCAGCTATGGGTTTAATAGCAAAACTCATCAATGATGGAAAGAAATGAAGGATTAAACGACAACGACGTAAATAGAACCTCTGGCAATAGAGGAGCTTCGTCCGGCAGCCAGGTATTCAGCCCAATTGAAGGGGAAGACGGTCGTCTAATTGATTATTATTATTATTATTATTATTATTATTATTATTATTATTATTATTATTATTATTATTATTTCTATTTTTATTTTCATTACTTTATTTTTATTTAAAAAATTATTACTAGTATTTCAATTGTTTCATTATTTTCGTTTTTATTATTTTTATTATTTTCATATATATATATTTTTTTGTTTTTATATTCATTATTCAAATTTTAACATTTTATTATTTCCAGTTTACTAATTGTATTTATAGTTTTTTTTATTATTTTTATTTTATATTATTACAAATACTACTCTCTTATTTTTTTATCTTTATATTTATATATTATTTGTATTTTGAAAATCTAATATTATTATTTTACTAATTGTAATTGTATTTTTATAATTTTTATTATTCCTTCTATTATTATTATTTGATTTTTTTATTATTTTCATTTATTTATTTTTGTTTATTAATTTCAACTTTATTTATTATTATTATTGTTATTTTGTTTATGTTTCATTTTTATTTTATTTTTATTTTTATTATATTTGGCATTATTCTGGATGTCAACCAGCTTTTAAACATATAATTAAAAATTATTGTTGCTTTAGCTGCTTTAATTTTATATAAGTCTATATCCCTAATTATGCTTTTCTCATTGTTCTTAAACTGGTGAGTAACGCACCGAAGGTTGTTTGCATGTCTAAAATAGGTTATTATAAAAGAAAATTTCAAGTTTATTCAGATTCCAGACACTTTAGTTAAAGATTCATTGTATAGCCCGTAGAGTTTCTCAAGGGTAAAGTTAAATTCGAAGTCTGGATTATGCCTCCTTAGTAGTCCATCACTTTTCTCACTCTGTGTACAGTTTCTAGGAGCACACTTTTCTGCATGAGTCCTAGAACTACTTCGGCATGTAGTTTTTCCAGGTTCTTTTTCAGAGATCTTGGGATTGCGCGTAGTGTTCCTATGAGTATGGGTACAATTTCCACTGGCATATCCCACAGCCTTATTTCTATTTTCAGGTCCTCATACTTATCATTCTTTTCTCTTTATTTCTCTTCTTCGCTGGTGTCTTATGGTATTGCGACATCAATGAGCGATATTTTCTTATTATGTCAATCAACGTCACGTCTGGTCCATTGTCACGTATCAGCCTTTGTGTCCTGATACCACAGTCCCCGAGGATATTTGCTTCATCGTTTTCTATCACTAAGCTCCTCCCCATTAATACTATGCTCGTCATCTTTCAGATGTCAAATAGGGAAGGCGGTCTTTTGAACTATGTTGACATTTTAACATAGCTAAATTATGGTGTCATGTGCTACATAAATCAGGAAAACATAAGGAAATTTATAAATTTTCATTGCTTTCCAAGCTTTCGGTAGGTGACGTCATATCAGTAGTATGACGAATTCATCAATTTAGCAAATTTCGATTACAACTAAAACTAATATTTAACAGAGAGTTCTTTAAAATATTATGATTACAGTTACCTTATGAATGTGTAATGAATAACAATTCAATTAAATTACAATTACATCATCCCTGTCGTCAATGCACAGCCCTGGTGTAAAGGGGGCGTGGCCTAGCAGTTAAGAGATGCCAACTAGTCAGTTTCCACTGCTCCAGATGCAACCACCTTTCCTATACCCTCTTGGGTGAGATGTTATTCCCATCTGTCGTTCTTTGGACAAATCTGGTTCTTGGGGCCTGGTCTTGTGTAGCAGTTAGCATTTCTTCTTCTTCTTTATTCTGTCTCATATACTGTCCGTGCATTATCATGCCATTCCTCTTTTCTGCTTGTTATTCTCCTGTCTGTATATTTCTGGGTGTTCGTTTACTTTTATCAGACCTTTGCCCCCGTGCTCTGCTCTCGAAGTTGGCACAGTCCTGTATGCTTAGTAGCCCTCTCCCTTCTATGTTTCGTGTTATGTGGAGACTGTTTGTATTTGCTCTTGGGTGTAGTGCTTTGTGTATTGTCATGTTTTTCCTAGTTTTCTGGTGTATGCTGAGGAGTGCAGCCTTCGTCCACTCCATTTCTCCTACGCTGTATCTGATTACTGGTACTGCCCATGTATTTATGGCTTTCATCGTATTTCCTGTGTTGAGTTTTGACTTGAGTATCACCTTAAGTCTCTCTATATATTCTTTCCTGATCGTGTCCTTCATCTCTTGGTGTTTTATATTCTCTCCTTCTGTTATTACCGGGTATTTGTATCCTGTCTCATCTATGTGTTTGATCCTATTCCCTTTTGGTAGCTTTATCTTCATCAGTCATTATTTTGCGTCTTTGTTGTTGGCCAAGGCACATTTTTCCTATTCCAAACTCCATCGCAATGTCTCCAGACACAATTCTTACAGTCTGGATTAAGGTATCTATTTCCTTGATGCTCTTACCATACAGCTTGCTGTCGTCCGTGAACATCAGTTGGTTAATTATGTTGCCTCCTTTCTTGAGTTGGTACCCAGCATCCATCTTCTGTAGTACATCTTACATGGGAATCATAGCTACCACGAAGAGTAGTGGGGACAGTGCGTCACTTTGAAAGATCCCTCTCCTGATGTTAACCTCTTGATGTTTGGTGTGGGTGTGGTTCTTGATAATCCTCTCTCGGACTTAGCAGGAAAGTGTATTTCCTGATCATACCTACGTAGGCGCCGCTGCAACCGCGGACTGGGCATGTGTACTGGTATACCACATACATCTGCTTCATGGGGTGTCGTACCTATGGGGAAGGGTCATTTTTCATTATTAGGTCGAGCGTCCTCCGATTCTGGTAGCATATGATTGTTATTAATTATATTTTTTTATTTTTTCGTCTTTTTAAGTTTACTGGTATTGTTTTTATTTTTTGATTTTTTATGAATATTTTGTAGTTTTTATTCTTATTTTATTTTATTTTTATTCATATTTTTTAATTAGTTTATTGTTAAAATACTTTTATTTTTATTATCATAATTATTTTATTGTTTTTATTATTTTATTTTATTTATAATATTTAAATTTTATTTGTATTATTATTATGTAACACATATTTGTTTGTATTTTTGTTATCTTTATTTTTATTTTTTTATTCTTATTTTCAAAACTATTACTATATATATATATATATATATATATATATATATATATATATATATATATATATATATATATATATATATATATATATTTATCTTTGTTTTCATCATTTTATTTTTATGTTCATTTTGAATTTGCATTATTATTTTGTTTATATATAATATTTTTCTATATAATTTATATTTTTATTATCATTATTTCATGATTATATCATTATTGTTTTTATTTTCATTATTTTTTCCTACTTGTTTATTATTTTTTTCAAAAAATTATTACTATTATTTGTTGTTTTTAATTGAATTATTTTATATAAATTCTGAATATTTTTTATTATTATTATTATTATTATTATTATTATTAATAATATTTGTATTTTTATTACTTTTTTTATTATATTATTTATTTTTATTTTTTATATTGACATTTTATTTTTATTGTTATTATTATGTTTGTTTTTATTTTTATTTTTATAATTCATATTTTTATTTCTATTAATCTTATATCCATTTTTATCTTTATTTTCATTATTATTATTTTGACTTTTTCATTTTTATTTCATTTTTTATTGATATAAACTTTTATTTCTGTTTATTTTTTAATGTTTTTTTTATTCTAATTTTTATATTTATCAATATTACCAGTATTGTTGTTATTTTTATTTTTATTATTCTTGTTTTCCTTATTATTTAATCATTTTTACTTTTTATTTTTCTATTTTTGTTTTTTATTTATTTTTTATTTTTTATTTTGATTATTATTATTATTATTTTATTATTTTTATTAACTTTATTTTTAATTATTTTATTTTAATTTTTATTATTTTATTTACAAAATTATTACAATTATTTTCTTACTTTTATTTTTATTATTACTATTCTTTTTTATTATTAATAATGTTACCTTATTATTTTATTTTATATTTTTATTTTTATATTTATTATTTGTATATATATTAAAGTTTCTTATCAACATTTTACTATTTGTATTAATATTTTTATTTTTTTTTATTTTTATACTTTATTATTCTTATAAAAAAAGTTTATCATTTTACTCATTTTATAATTTATCATTTTATTTTAAGATTTATTTTCTATTTTTACTTTTAAAATCAGATTTTAATTTTTCTAATATTATCATTTTATTTTTTTTATTAGTGTAATGTCTATTTTTTTTTATTTATTTATTTTCACTATTTTATTTCTAAAATTTTATTTTAATTTTGATTATTATTATTTTATTCTTATCTTTATTCTGGAAATTGACCCTCTTTTAAAGTAATTGCAACCTCAGCTGCATTAATTTTATATGGGTCTTTTTTCATAATTATGGTTTTCTCATTGTTGCTTAAACTGGTGAGTAACGCACTAAAGGTTGGCATGTCTCAAATAGGTAATTATGAAATTCAATCTTAATTTTATTCAAACATGCCAGTGTCTGTAGTTAAACATTCATTGTATAACCCGTAGAGTCTTTCACGAATAAAGTTAAATTCGAAGTCTGGCTTCTGACTATTCCTCTTATGTGGAGGTAGCTAATGGACTGAAGCAGGAGAGTGAGTCCGTCTTCTATACTGGCAGTTCATAAGATGCTCGATGCCATCCTGTCCGACTCCTCAAAGTTCGATCGTCTCACACTGAACCCTACTGAAGACTTCAAAAGGGACACCAACCGAGTCATCAGTACCATGAAGGCGGCAATTAACGCAGTCCTCCCTCCGCCCATCCAAGGGGACTTCAGCTTTGATTACCTCTACCTTAACGTGAAAACCTATATGGAAGGCAACAGTTTTCCGCCCGATTATTAGCCAAACGCCCACCCGACTTAGGTCCTGACCAAATGCCTCAATCATATTTTGACTTCATACGTCCCGAGCCACTATAGCCTGAGTTCATTGGTGGCGTTTCTTGAAGAAATTTGCGACTCCCCGGCACTGGCATCATAGCATCAGTCGACATAGAATCCCTCTTCACCATCGACATTATCTTGGATCTCTTCTACCGGGACCCGTCGTCGTCGTCACATATCCCAGAAGCCTCTTTGTGTAATTTGCTGGACACCTATACAGATGTTCCGCCAGAAACATCCTTGGAAGCACATTGGAATGACTGCAATGCATCTTGCGAAGAGAATCTCCTGTCACACCCAAGAAGTGGCCATCAAGAATCACACCCTCACCGCCCACCGAGACAATCTCCCGCGACTGAATTATCCGCAAAACTAGGATAATAGGGAGAGCACCCGACCCTCTCGGCCAGTGCTTTTTGGAGGAGTTACTCATCCAGGAGCAAAAACCCTAAAAAATACGACGCAGGAAGCCTTTTTGCTCCCGACCTGCATGCGAAGAAACGCACCAGTACCAGCAAACAACACCAAATCGCCGCCCGAAAACGCCCGAATTCAAGAAAATAACACTGGAGACAATTTTTACACCATCAATAATTCCTTCAATAATTAATTGTATATTCATTATCATTATTCGTACCTTACAGCTTGATGTCGTCCGTGAACATCAGATGGTTGGTACCCAGCATCCATCTTCTGTGGTACTTTCGTCATGAGAATCGTGGCTACTACGAAGAGTAGTGGTGCCAGTGCTTTCTTTGAAAGTTCCCTCTCCTGAAGTTAACCTCTCCTTGTCTTATCCCAGAGCTTGTTAATACTGCATTCCAGTTGCGCATTGTATTTTTGAGGAAGCTGATGGTGTTTTCCTCTGCTCCATATATGTTGAAGGATTCCAATAGCCATGTGTGTGGTATCATGTCCAAGGCTTTCTTGTAGTCAATCAATGCCATGCTTAGGTTGGTTTTCCTTCTCTTACTATTCTTCTTACACTTTTGCCTATCAGGAGCTGGTCATTTTTGCCCCTTCACTTCCATCTGCAACCTTTCTGTTGGTGGGCATGGTGTTTGTATCCTCAAGGTAGTTTTTCTACATTCCTTTTCAGGGATCTTGGGATCGTGCCTAGTGTTCCTATGATTATGGGTACAATTTCCGCTGACATATCCCATATCCTTCTTATTTCTATTTTCAGATCTTGATACTTATCCATTTTTTCCCTCTCTTTCTCTTCAACTCTGGTGTCCCATGGTATTGCGACTTCAATGAGTGATACTTTCTTCTTGATTTGTCAATCAACGTCACGTCTGGTCTATTTGCACGTATCACCCTATCTGTTCTGATACCATAGTCCCAGAGGATCTTTACCTGATCGTTTTCTATCACTCCCTCAGGTTGGTCCTCGTACCACTTATTACTGCAAGATAGCTGATGTTTCTTGCACAAGCTCCAGTGGAGGGCTTTTGCCACTGAACCATGCCTCTTTTTGTACTATGTGGTTTATGGTTTCATTTTTCGTATTGCACTTCCTACATATGGGAGAGATGTTATTTCCGTCTATCGTTCTTTGAACATATCTGGTTCTTAGGGCCTGATCTTGTGCCGCTGTTACCATTCCTTCAGCTTCCTTCTTTAGCTCTCCCCTCTGTAGCCATGGCCACGTGTCATCGCTGGCTAGTTCTTTAGTCTGTCTCATGTATTGTCCGTGCATTGGTTTGTTGTGCCAGTCCTCTGTTCTGTTTGTCATTTTCCTGTCTCTGTATATTTCTGGGTCTTCGTCTACTTTTATTAGTCCTTCTTCCCATGCACTCTTTAGCCACTCGTCTTCACTGGTTTTCAGATATTGCCCCAGAGCTCTGTTTTCGATGTTGACGCAGTCCTCTATACTTAGTAGTCCTCTCCCTCCTTCCTTTCGTGTTATGTATAGTCTGTCCATATTTGCTCTTGGGTGTAGTGCTTTGTGTATTGTCATATGTTTCCTGGATTTCTGATCTATGCTGCGGAGTTCTGCCTTCGTCCATTCCACTATTCCTGCACTGTATCTGATTACTGGCACTGCCCATGTGTTTATGGCTTTTATCATATTTCCGGCGTTGAGTTTTGACTTGAATATCGCCTTGAGTCTCTGCATATATTCTTTCCTGATCGTGTCCTTCATCTCTTGGTGTTTTATATCCCCTCCTCCTCCTTATTATTATTATTATTATTATTATTATTATTATATTATTATTATTATTATTATTATTATTATTATTATTATTATTATTATTATTAAGAATTTGTAGTATCATTTTTGTGTTAATCTTATTTATTTTTTATTTATATATATCATTTATTTATATTGTTATTGTAATATCATTTTATCGATTTTTTTTATTTTTCTTATTTTCACCTTTCTGTTTATAATGTAAATTTTCATTTTCAAAATTAGAAATATTATTTTAATAGTTTTGTTTTTATTATTCAATATCTATTTGTATGGTTTTTATTTTGAATTTTTTTTATTGTATTGATTTTATTTATATTTTTTATTTATTGTTATGTTATTTATGCTTTTTTTATTTAAAGTTATTTATGTTATTTATTTTTTCAAATTTCGTATTAATTATTATTTTAGTAATGTTATTAATTTTTTCTTTACAAATTAATACTAAATATTTTTTTAAGATTTTTATCTTTATTTTCATAATTTTTTATTTTGATTTTTATGATTATTATTATTTTTTTTCTATTTGCAGTATTATTATTTTTGTTTTATTTATATTTTTAATAATTTTTCCCCTTTTATTATTTTCATATATATTCTTATTATTTTTCTTTTCAATTTTCCTTATTATCATTTCAATAATTCTATTTAGATTTTTATTACTTTTATTTGTGTTTAATATAAATATTTTATTTTCGTTATTATTATTTTTATTCTTTTTACCTTTTCATTTTTATTTTCATGTGTAATATATTCATTTACTGACATATTCTTCACATGAGAAGCCATAGAGTGGATGAATGAATTTAAATACTTAGGACTAACCATAACAAGAACTTTGTCCTTTACTAAAAATATTACCAACTTAACCCTAAACATCAGCCAAGTAACAGGAACTCTAGTTGGCATACGTGATGTTGTCCCTACTTGTGTGCTTGTAAATCTGTACTATGCTCTTGCCCTTCCATACTTAAACAACTATTTGATAGTTTAGGGTTCAGCGCCTGTCAGTCACCTCACCAGACTAAATTCCAGTGTCAATAATTTGCCAAGAACTATCTTAGGAGTTAAATTGGTTGGGGACTGGGGAAATGTACGATAATTTGACGCTCTTGAGGCTGAAAAGTCTTTATAAATGCGATCTCTTTAAGTTTTTAAAACTTTTACTGAGTGGGAAGTATAATGAGTTGTACGATATTTTACTTCGTCCATATCTCCAAATATGAAACAAGAGGAAGTATGTTCCGCCATCCTCATTTGGTTTGTTATGTAATGAATAAAAAAGATTTTTAAAACTTTACTTATTCCGATTTTTAAATTTTTTTTTATATATGTAAACCTGAGAAAATCTTATTTAATGTGTGCATGTGCATTTATTCCATTATATAATCATATGCCTTGTACAGTTTTTATCTTTTAAATTTTGTTTTCATTTACTCATCACCACACGAATGTCCCATTTGGTCCTGTCCCATTTGGTCCCAGTTCTTGGCCTGTAGCCTAGACCTGTTATTTCATCCTAATCCTTCGGGTCAGCCCTGTGAGAAGTGATAGATAGCCCGTTAGTCTGGTTAAACTATTCTTAACAACAATAATAATCTAAGACCTCCCGTACTGCTATGTAGGTTACTTACATGTTTTCGGTCCGCTGCTTCGCTATCACTTCTTTAACACCATCCCTTTAAACTACCTGTCCAATATTTCTAATATTGGACAGGTAGTTTAAAGCAATGGTTCCTAATAGTATCGTCTTTATCACAGAACAAGCAAATCCATGGGCCTTGTGTCAGAATATATGGACATTGTTCTCCAGTAGTATTTCCTTTAACACAACACAAGCGAACCTTTTTATCTTGAGTCACATTCTTGGAAAATATGTACGGAACTTAGTTGTTTAATGTGCTAGACGTAACTAACATTTTACTTTTCTCTATTGCAGGTGTGAATTCTACGTATGTACGTCTTTAAGGGTATCTTCGGCATAGAAGCTTGGAAATGTAATTGTATCAGGCTTTTTGTCTTGTGAAGAGAGCTTACTCATTCGTGCTTTTGTGCTGCAGGCCCTTGTAATTGGAACTGTCTAATTGATGATAGGGGATTCGAATGAAGTGAATACTTTACAGTAAAGTTCCCAATACTCAGAAAAACCCCTCGTGCTCGTTC
This sequence comes from Macrobrachium nipponense, assembly GCF_015104395.2. Classification (NCBI taxonomy): domain Eukaryota; kingdom Metazoa; phylum Arthropoda; class Malacostraca; order Decapoda; family Palaemonidae; genus Macrobrachium; species Macrobrachium nipponense. The sequence continues at coordinate 69,231,657 of NC_087201.1, forward strand.
ATTGACGCACTTCCACAAATGGACACCATACGGATATTTGAAGGTTTTCAATACTCGGCTCTCTGTAGTAAACAATTAAGGATTCCAACCTTGCAAAAGCTTGATAACGATAAGGATGAACAAAAGACTGTTATTCAATGTACACGTGAACGATTCTAAACGAGATAATAAAAACATGCAAACTACCCACCCACATAATGATTCGTCGAAAAATACCTCTGTGACATTTAGAAGAGCATCAATTCCCTTCACGGCGACATGGGGATCAACGTAGTTCTTTCCATTCTAATTCCATTGGAGGAGAACCATCATAATGGTGAGTGCATATATTTCTTTATTATTGCTTTACTTTTTGTAGTTTTTTAACGAGTATTATATGGTAGTCTAACACAGGACGTTGCCCATTTCACGGATATGTATGTAATCAATCCTGCATAGTTCCCATTCACGCAAAATTACTAAAATAATAATATATAAATTATATATATATATATATATATCATATATATATATATATAGATATATATATATATATAGATATATATATATATATATATATATATATATATATATATATATATAGTATATATATATATATATATATATATCATGTCTATATATATATATATATATATATACATATATATATATATACATAAATTACTCGTATTAAGATTCAATAAGGTTTAGATTCCAGGTTGTTTCATCTATATTCCTCTACAATATTTCTGTGACGTACAATCTCCAATATTAAGTACGGCACACCGACACCTGGAAGCTTTTAGTACTACAATGTTGATTAAACAATCTGAAACCTAAACTATCCCGTCTTATTTAAGACATCATATATATATATATATATATATATATATATATATATATATATATATATATATATATATATATATATTATTATATATTGCTACTTTCGAAATGCATGTTTCCCCTCTTTGAAATGTCATGTAGAATTGTGTAACATTTTTTCAGATTCCTAGATAGTTTAGAGATAGGATGTTTAAATGTGTGTTCAGATTTCGCATTACATGATGTAAAAGAATATATAGTATATATATTAACGTAGAATGTAAAAAGAGAGAGATTTTCTTTGTCTGTTCGAAACTACGAATGTTTAACTTTTATGTCAACACTGTAAGATTAGAGGGTCTGCGAGATCCGTTCGCTTTCCGAAATCTGTCAACGCATTTGATAGCGATCGAATCGAGTCTTTGCTTTGTTATCAAAACATGTCAATCTTAATTATCGCTCAACCTCCGTTTCAGTCGAGTACGTGTCTTTTTTAACAGACTGGACTCGTACGCGTATGTCTTTGCCGAGTCCCACGTGGAGATTGCACATTTCTTTATGAAGATTGCGTCAGATTTCGAACTTTCTGGAAGCATTCGTGCCAAATACTTTTTTTGTCATCTGCCCTGTCCAGCTTCCGTAAAGGGAGAGATTTCATTATATCATAGAACCTCGAGGCGGTTAGATTTCCCTCTCTCTCTCTCTCTCTCTCTCTCTCTCTCTCCCGCGACATCCTTGAGATTATATTAACGTAATGTAAATTGGTCACTCGTAACTTAGAATTTCATATTTGATATTTCTTAGAGTTTGTTTAGTGCTATTTAGTTTTTTTTGTGGAATCTGAACAGACATTATTTCGTAACAGCGCCGGGGTTTTGTGAAAGTGTGAATTAAGCCTGCAGCAAGCAAAGAAAGAAATTGGTATACCAAGGTAAAGTGTGTTATATTTTTATTAGTTGCAACTAATAACGGTTAGGTAATAACTAATAACGGTTAGGTAATAACTAATAACTAATAATTGTTAGGAACAGTGATTAACTAATAACTAATATTTAATGGTTATGATGGTTTGGTTAACTAATAACTAATAACAGGTGGTTATGAAGGTTTGGTTGTGCATTTTTTTCATTTTCTTATTGAAGTGTGCCTTTTTATTTTGATATTGTCCACATTTTTCTGTATTTTCATTTACATTCACAATTTAATTGACTTAGTTATTTTCATTACTTAATCATTCCTCATTTAAGTAAATTTAACATTTGTGAATTGATTTGCATTTACTTAGAATTCTTTTCAAGTTTTGTTGTTGTTTAGCACTTATGAATTAATTTCAAATTTTCAATTATTGCCTAACACTTTTTAATTTCAATTGAATTAATTTTCTTGAATTTTGTGATAAATTAATTTTGATTTAATTTTACTTAATTTGATTCAAGAATTAATTAAACTTTACTTTGCTTTCAAGTAACAGTAATTTTCCCTGATATTGTGAATTTCACTTATAAATTTTGAATTTAATAATAGATTTTTGTATTTAAAATTTTTATAAGTGTTTTCATTTTATACCAGTATATTTGCATTTGATTATATTGATGATAGGTAGAAACATAGAGTGGTAATTGATTTGCTGTCCTTCAATTTACTTGAAGTGACTTAGAACCAGGGAAGTACTTAGACTTCTGAAATCAGGGAAATACTTAGACTTTTAAAATCGTTGATGGAGTGATGCCCTTTGATTAATTTAATTACTTACAAGATTACCTCACACCTGTTTTGATGTACTTAGTCTGATTTTCTGCAATACTGGTAAGTGTTAAGGGATCACTGTTGCCTTTAAAGTATTCAGTCGTTTAATACGTGTTATGAGGGTTCAGGTGTCTGGCTTTTGGTGAGGTAATAATTGATAAATGGTAACCAGATACTTGGCACTTAGCAACAATATATATATATATATATATATATATATATATACAATATTATAATAATAACATATAATGTATGTATATATACATATTATATTACAACAATTATATGTATAATATAGTATATATATATATATATATTTTAAAAATTAATTTTATCTAATATTATATATATATATTATATATACATAATTTTATTTATATATACATACATTATGTTTATGATATAATATACATATTATATACACATATGTATGTACCAACAATTATCCCATACCATTTACATTTGCAAACAAAATATTTTACGAGAACTTTCACGCCATCCAGACCTATAACTAAGTACAGAAATGTAGAAAATATCAAGTGTGGAGTGTGCTACAAAATGTAAATTACAAAAAAGACTATTATTATACAGCTGGCCCCTCTGGGAATGACCCTCAGCCACCCCGCACCCCCTTCCCCGCAACAACCCCACACAGTAATGAGGGGAAAAAAGACACAGCCTCTCGGAATCCTTTTTATCATTTTGGGAATTCAAAAACATTCCAGCGTTTCATGTAGCTCGAGCTCTGCTTTTTATCGTTTATTTTGAGGTGATTGAAGGTTTCAGTTATTATTATTCATCGACAGTATCAGAATTAACAAGTTATTCAAGATGTAACAAACTTGTAATCTGGGGAAAACTCGCAACATTGTTATTGAGAGAGAGAGAGAGAGAAGAGAGAGAGAGAGAGAGAGAGAGAGAGAGAGAGAGAGAGAGAGAGAGCGGCCGCTGTTGGAGAAATCTCTGGTCATGAACTACTAGGAAGAATCTTATGTCTGTGTATGAGGAGGTGTGGGAATAATTAGTTATCCGATAATTGTGATTGTCTATACTCTGTTTTTTTTCATCTGTCCATCTGCCTATGGTGTTTGTGTATGGCAACACTGCGTCCCGGTAAATAGTTACGCTGTGTGTAAGTGTTAGGTTAAATAAAAGGATATCTGGGTGTACATTTGCAACTGAAAAGTGTTTTAATAATTTACTGTATGCGAATTACACCGTTAATATTCGAAATAGGATATTATATTATAATCGTTTGAATGTAAGCTGAATGGTAACTATCTTAAAAGCCCGGGGACGCGAGGGATACCATACAAAAACACCACAGGCGGATGGACAGATGAAAAAAAACAGAGTATAGACTCCACAAACCCACATTCCTTGAGTGTCACGAGTTATTTCTTAAATTTTCTTGTTATTCCTTCTTTTTTCTACTCTCTCTCTCTCTCTCTCTCTCTCTCTCTCTCTCTCTGAACCTTACTGAAACCCCTTGTCCTTAGTGCGTGTGAATCAAACAACAGAATATCAAAAATAGACATTTATTATGCAAATCTAATAAAAGACAAGTAAATGAAAAATCATGCTTGTTACATGTTAATCCAAATAACACTATATCTCAGACGAAAAAGTAAAATTAGTAGGAAATTATATTACGTAAGGACTAACACCCGATTCCCACAATTTCACCCAGAATCCACTGCATAAGTTTGTCTGTGGTCTGTAAAAAAAAAAAAAAAAAAAAAAAAAAAGTCACTTCAGCCCCAGTTTCATTCTCACAAGAGGCTATAATGCCAGATTAAAGTTTCTTCCTTATTGCAATCATTTTCCAATGAGTCTCTTCAGACTGGACTCTCATCGAAGAAAGCCACACTTGCTCCCACAGCCCTCGCACATGGCGTTGTGGTAACGCACATTTGCGTTTAACGCTCCTAAAACTCCGACTCACACTGGACCCAAAACTTCCATGCCTTCCGTTCGCGCGGTATGATGAACACTTCCATGATGGGACACGTGTCACCAACGACCCACTCAATCAAAGGTGATCGTCCAACAAGCGCTGCATGAACAGTTGAAACATCGCCAACTAGTTCATATGTTACACAGACCTTCTCACCCAACCATTTAATATATTTATACATATATACTTATACATATGTATATGTGCATATATGCCTTAACTTATTAATTTTACTATTATCTTAGTAATCTCTGAAATCGATTGCATAATGCAGAAGTGAGAGCTTTAAACCGTAAACATTTTCATGTTCTCACTCTCTTAATCTGCGGTCAGGAGACTTATTCTTGAATTGTTTGCAAGTACTTGATGTACGTGGGTGGAAATTACCTAATTTATTTCGTTTTAAAAAAGTTAAACCTTGTCGAAAACGATGGTGAAGTACTTCGAAGAGTAGTATAATTAAGCTAGAACAACGACAAACTGCAATATATTGATACTTTAATAGATTTAGCAATGTAGAGCAAGATTCAGAAATCAAACCAATGCATGAAAGTTTATTCATTAATTATCATGGAAGTAATGAACTTGGAAAAATGAATGTATTGTACTTTATTACAAGTGTAGTGCAAGATTAGCTACCCAAATATCTAATTGAAAATGTATTTATTGAATTAGTCATCAAAGTCATCTCTCTCTCTCTCTCTCTCTCTCTCTCTCTCTCTCTCTCTCTCTTGTAGCTAGCATTCCTCTGCAGTTGCCAGACATCCTATAGGCTCGGAAGCTGAGGGTCAACTGCTTCTGGTATGGTGTCCTTCCTCCTTATATACGGGGTCGTCAGTAGGGGGTGTGCCCCATGCCGATCTCCTATTGGCTGGTCTATTTATCATTGGTCGCTTGAGTCAGGTCTCAAGTTACTTCCGCCTTGTTGATGGTTACGTGGCTGCAACCTCCTAGACCTCCTGACTTGTGCGGTGACGTTGATTTTCATTTGCCGCAGGAGTATCTCGTTCGGGGGCGTTGTCTTCCGCAGAGTTGGTCCGATCGGTGATGTTATTGTTGGTTGCAGGTCTTCTCATATTCGTGGGGAGGAGAAATTCTTCCTGCGTCGTATTCAGTGCTGGTCTTATTTGTTGGATGAGAAGCGAATCCAGTAGATGTAACCAAGGGGCATCAGCGGCCTTCCCGATGATCTTCGTGTTCTGGATGATCGCATCCCTAGAGGTAATCTCTTGATGTTTGGTGAGGGCGTGGATTTTTATCTACGTCGGGGGGTCTCGTACCTGAGCGGAGGTTTTTTTTTTTCATTATTAGTTTGCGCCTCCTCCGATTCTGGTAATATATTATTATTATTATTATTATTATTATTATTATTATTATTATTATTATTATTATTATTATTATTATTATTTGCAATTTTTTATTGATATTTTATCATTTTTATTTTATTTTCATTTAGAATACTTTTATTTTAATTTGAATTACATTTATTTTTATTATAATTATTTTATTGTTTTTATTATTTTTGTTATTTTATTTTAATTTTTATTATTTTCATTTTTACTCGTTTGAATTATTATTATTGCATTACTGTTATGGTAATTTTTAATTTTAGTGTTATGTTTATTTTCAAAATTATTACTACATATTAATTTCGTTTTTTTATCTTTATTTTCATTATTATTATTATTATTATTATATTATTATTATTATTATTATTATTATTATTATTATTATTATTATATTATTATTATTATTACTATTATTATTATTATTATTTACAATTTTGTTATATTATTTTTACTTTTATTTTTAATATTATTTTATTATTTTTCATTATTATTTATTAAAAAAAATTTTAATGTTTATAATTCAATTTTTATCTTCAAAAAGACTACTAATTATATTTATTTTTTTTATTTTATATTTATTATTTTTATTTATTTTTATTATTTTTATTTCTATTTTCAATATATCTTCATTATTCTTTTTATTTCTATCATTTTTGTTTTTGTGTATTATATATATTATGTTATTTTAATACTTTTATTTTTATTTTCATGATTTATATTTTTCTTTTAGTATTTTTTAATTATTATTTTTATTTTATTATTGTTACTTTTTTTACTTTTTTATTTTTTATTTTTATTGATGTTATTATTAGTTTTATTTATTTATTATTATTATTAATTTAATTTTTTCATTATTATTTTTATTTTAGTTCTTAAATTTATTACTGTTATTAGTATTTTTTGTATTCATATATTATATTTTTATTATTATTATTTATAGTGCTTCTTATTTCCATTTATATTATTCTTGTTTTCCTTATTATTATGTCATTATTTTTACTTTTATTTTTATTTTTATTATTCTTATTCTTATTATTTATTTATTTATCTCCTTTTTATGATTATTTCTATTTTATATATAACATTTCTATTTTTTTATTATTTTTATTATTTGTATTTACAAAAGTATTGCTATTATTTTATCACTTTTATTTCATTTTATTTTATATTTACTTTTATTGCTTACTTTCTTATTATTAATAATATTACTTTATTATTTTTCTTATTATTTTTATTATTTGTATTTTGAAATTGTATTAGGCTCATTTTACGAATTGTATTTATATGTTATTATTATTATTATTATTATTATTATTATTATTATTATTATTATTATTATTATTATTATTATTATTATTATTATTATTATTATTATTATTATTATTAATCTTACTGATTCTTTTGAAGTTTTGGGTTTAATAAAGAGGTTAAAAAATAAGGTTAATAAGGTTATGGACACATCACCTCTAATTTTAAAGAAAAATGTACTTTTATTTTCTATATAACCTTCCGATTGCTGTGCCATAATACCCAAATGCTTTAAAAAAGGCTAGGGTTACTCCGGTTCACAAGTCTGGATCCAGCACAAATTTGGACAATTATCGACCTATATCTGTCCTACCTACAGTGTCTAAGATATTTGAAAAACTTACACTCATAGAATGGAAAGTTTCATCGATGTACATTCATTGCTTAGCCCATGCTAGTTTGGCTTCCGCCGTGGGAAAAGTACAACTCATGTTATCATAAAGTTGTTTTCTACTCTACTCACGGGTTACCATCAGAAAATGTTAAGCGTGTGTTTCTTTTTAGATTTAAGAAAAGTTTTTGACACTGTATCACATAGTATCCTACTACAGAAACTGGCTCATTACGGATTTAAAGGCCAGTGTCATGAATATTTGAAATCTTATTATCAGAACAGGGAGCAGTATGTATTTTTAAATGGCCTATGCTCTGATTCTGAACCTGTTACTTGCGGAGTTCCGCAGGGTTCTATTCTTGGCCCATTGTGTTTTAATTTATTTATCAACGATTTACCATTGGCAGTTGGAGTTGAGACTGTGTTATTTACTGATGACGTAGCCTTTGTTGTCACGTTATGCTCTTTAGACGGATTATTTAATAACATCAAAAAGTTCTTCTCAGACTTGGAGAAATATCTAAAAGCCAATGTGTTCTTGCCAAACTCCAAAAAGAGTAAGTTAATGTTTCTTTCCTCGCGCCCGGCACAGAATTTACCTGGCATAGTCTTCGCAAGAGAAGCCATAGAGTTGGTGAATGAATTTAAATACTTAGGACTAACAATAACAAGAACTTTGTCCTTCGCTAAACATATTAACAATGTAACCCTAAACATCAGCCGAGTAACAAGAACTCTAGTTGGCATATGTGATGTTGTCCCTACTCGTGTGCTTGTAAATCTGTACTATGCTCTTGCCCTTCCATACGTGAACAACCATTTGATAGTTGGGGGTTCAGCGCCTCCCAGTCACCTCACTAGACTCAATTCCTGTGTCAATAATTTGCTAAGAACTATCTTAGGAGTTAAGTGGGTTGATAATGTCCCCCCTGTTGGGGACTGTGGAACTGTACGATAATTTGAAGCTGTTGAGGCTGAGGAGTCTTTATAAATACAATCTCTAAGTTTTTAAGACTTTTACTGAGTGGGAAGTATACTGAGATGTACGATATTTTACTTCGTCCATATCTCCAAATACACCCATATGAAACAAGAGGAAATATGTTTCGCCATCCTCATTTAGTCTGTGAGTTGGAGAGAAGATTTTTACCACATCAAATGATATTGCTGTACGATAGTCTACCACGAACTTTATTTGAGGGCTCTCTGCGGTATTCCTTACGTTCATACAAGTCTTCATGGGTTGAGCGAACAAAAATTATCTTTTATAGAAGGATAGAATAATAACTTTTTAACTTTGGTTGTTTTAGTGTCTCTGGTCTGGTACTTTAGTTAGGCTCTACAATAGTTGATTAAATTCTCATTTCATTGTTTTATATGCTGTAATTTTGTCGAATCTGTGCTATTACATGGATTCCATTGTTTTTAAATATTATCTAACTTTATGTATTGGTGGTGTGTGTGTGTGTTTTGTCTTGTTTTCATTGTTTAAATATTGTCTAAGTTTGTATGTACTAATGTCTGTGCTTTATGCTGATTTTACTGTATTGACGTTTTTATGTAGCCTGTCATATATGCTTCTACAGCTTCGGTGGGTTTACTAGAACTGTGTGGAGAATTGTATTAATATGACATAAATAAAAACTAAAACTAAACTAATCTAAACTATTATTATTATTTTTTTTTCTCTATCACAGTCCTCCAATTCGACTGGATGGTATTTATAGTGTGGGGTTCCGGGTTGCATCCTGCTTCCTTAGGAGTCCATCACTTTTCTTACTATGTGCGCCGTTTCTAGGATCACACTCTTCTGCATGAGTCCTGGAGTTACTTCAGCCTCTAGTTTTTCTAGATTCCTTTTCAGGGATCTTGGGATTGTGCCTAGTGCTCCTATGATTATGGGTACGATTTCCACTGGCATATCCCATATCCTTCTTATTTCTATTTTCAGATCTTGATACTTATCCATTTTTTCTCTTTCTTTCTCTTCAACTCTGGTGTCCCATGGTATTGCGACATCAATGAGTGATACTTTCTTCTTGATTTTGTCAGTCAACGTCACGACTGGTCTGTTTGCACGTATCACCCTATCTGTTCTGATACCATAGTCCCAGAGGATCTTTACCTGGTCATTTTCTATCACTCCTTCAGGTTGGTGTTCGTACCACTTATTACTGCAAGGTAGCTGATGTTTCTTGCACAGGCTCCAGTGGAGGGCTTTTGCCACTGAATCATGCCTCTTTTTGTACTGGTTCTGTGCAAGTGCCGGGCATTCGCTTGCTATGTGGTTTATGGTTTCATTTTTCGTATTGCACTTCCTACATATGGGAGAGATGTTATTTCCGTCTATCGTTCTTTGAACATATCTGGTTCTTAGGGCTTGATCTTGTGCCGCTGTTATCATTCCTTCAGTTTCCTTCTTTAGCTCTCCTCTCTTTAGCCATTGCCATGTGTCATCGCTGGCTAGTTCTTTAGTCTGTCTCATGTATTGTCCGTGCATTGGTTTGTTGTGCCAGTCCTCTGTTCTGTTTGTCATTCTCCTGTCTCTGTATATTTCTGGGTCTTCGTCTATTTTTATTAGTCCTTCTTCCCATGCACTCTTTAGCCACTCGTCTTCACTGGTTTTCAGATATTGCCCCAGTGCTCTGTTCTCTATGTTGACGCAGTCCTCTATGCTTAGTAGTCCTCTCCCCCCTTCCTTTCGTGTTATGTATAGTCTGTCCGTATTTGCTCTTGGGTGTAGTGCTTTGTGTATTGTCATATGTTTCCTGGTTTTCTGATCTATGCTGCGGAGTTCTGCCTTCGTCCATTCCACTATTCCTGCGCTGTATCTGATTACTGGCACTGCCCATGTGTTTATGGCTTTTATCATATTTCCGGCGTTGAGTTTTGACTTGAGTATCGCCTTGAGTCTCTGCATATATTCTTTCCTGATCGTGTCCTTCATCTCTCCCATTATTCCCAGGTATTTGTATCCAGTCTCATCTATATGTTTGATGTTGCTCCCATCTGGTAGCTTTATCCCTTCAGTTCTTGTTACTTTGCCCTTTTGTATGTTGACTAAGGCGCATTTTTCTATTCCAAACTCCATCCTGATATCCCCAAATACAATCCTTACAGTCTGGATTAGGGTATCTATTTCCTTGATGCTCTTACCATACAGCTTGATGTCGTCCATAAACATCAGATGGTTAATTCTGTTGCCTCTTTTCTTGAGTTGGTACCCGGCATCCATCTTCTGTAGTACTTTTGTCATGGGAATCATGGCTACTACGAAAAGTAGTTATTATTATTATTATTATTATTATTATTATTATTATTATTATTATTATTATTATTATTATTATTATTATTATTATTATTGCAATATTTTATAAATATTTTTTACTTTTTTTATTTAGAATACTTTTATTTTTATTACATTTATTTATTTTTATTATAATTATTTTATTGTTTTTATTATCTTGTTATTTTATTTTAATGTTTATTATTTTCAGTTTTACTTGTTTTATTATTATTGCATTGCTGTTATTTTATTTTTTAATTTTAGTGTTGTTATGTTTATTTTCAAAATTATTACTGCATATTATTTTGCTTTTTTAATCTTTATTTTACATATTATTCATTATTATTATTATTATTATTATTATTATTATTATTATTGATTATTATTATTATTATTATTATTATATTATTTTATTTATTGTTTTATTTTATCATTTTATTTTTACTATTATTTTTAATATTATTTTATTATTTTGCATTATTATGTATTGAAATTTTTAGTTAATGTTTTTAATTCAATTTTTATCTTCAAAAATGATTACTAAGTTTTTATTTTATTTATTATTTTATATTTATTTATTTTTATTTTTCTACTTTTATTATTTTTATTTCTATTGTTAATGTATCTTCATTATTATTCTTATTTTTATAATTTTTGTTTTGTGTATATATATATGTTTATTATTTTAATTTTTATTTTCAAAATTTATATTTTTATTTCTAGTATTGTTTTATTTTTATTTTTATTATTTTTACTTTTTTTTACTTTTTTACTTTTAGTTTTATTTTTTACTGTTGTTATTTTTAGTTTTATAATTATTATTATTATTATTTTAATTTTTTCATTACTATTTTTATTTTTTGTCTTAATTCTTATATTTATTATTGTTAATAGTATGGTTTATATATTATATATTTTATTATTATTATTTATATTGTTTCTTTTCCTTATTAATATGTCATTATTTTTACTTCTATTTTTATTTTTATTATTTTTATTCTATATTATTTATATTTTTATGATTATTTCTATTTTTATGTTATAATATTTCTATTTTTATTATTATTTTTATTATTTGTATTTACAAAAGTATTTGCTATTATTTTATCATTTTTATTTCTATTATTTTTTTTTATTTTTACTCCTATTGCTTACTTTCTTATTATTAATAATATTACTTTAATTATTTTTCTTGTTATTTTTTATTATTTGTATTTTGAAATTGCATTAGGATCATTTTACTAATTGTATTTATATTTTTATGTTATTATTATTATTATTATTATTATTATTATTATTATTATTTATTTTATTATTATTTTTTTTTTTTTGCTCCATCACAGTCCTCCAATTCGACTGGGTGGTATTTATAGTGTGGGGTTCCGGGTTGCATCCTGCCTCCTTAGGAGTCCATCACTTTTCTTACTGTGTGCCGTTTCTAGGATCACACTCTTCTGCATGAGTCCTGGAGCTACTTCAGCCTCTAGTTTTTCTAGATTCCTTTTCAGGGATCTTGGGATTGTGCCTAGTGCTCCTATGATTATGGGTACGATTTCCACTGGCATATCCCATATCCTTCTTATTTCTATTTTCAGATCTTGATACTTATCCATTTTTTCCCTCTCTTTCTCTTCAACTCTGGTGTCCCATGGTATTGCGACATCAATGAGTGATACTTTCTTCTTGACTTTGTCAATCAACGTCACGTCTGGTCTGTTTGCACGTATCACCCTATCCGTTCTGATACCATAGTCCCAGAGGATCTTTGCCTGATCGTTTTCTATCACTCCTTCAGGTTGGTGCTCGTACCACTTATTACTGCAAGGTAGCTGATGTTTCTTGCACAGGCTCCAGTGGAGGGCTTTTGCTACTGAATCATGCCTCTTTTTGTACTGGTTCTGTGCAAGTGCCGGGCATTCACTTGCTATGTGGTTTATGGTTTCATTTTTCGTATTGCACTTCCTACATATGGGAGAGATGTTATTTCCGTCTATCGTTCTTTGAACATACCTGGTTCTTAGGGCCTGATCTTGTGCCGCTGTTATCATTCCTTCAGTTTCCTTCTTTAGCTCTCCCCTCTGTAGCCATTGCCAATTGTCATCGCTGGCTAGTTCTTTAGTCTGTCTCATGTATTGTCCGTGCATTGGTTTGTTGTGCCAGTCCTCTGTTCTGTCTGTCTTTCTCCTGTCTCTGTATATTTCTGGGTCTTCGTCTACTTTTATTAGTCCTTCTTCCCATGCACTCTTTAGCCACTCGTCTTCACTGGTTTTCAGATATTGCCCCAGTGCTCTGTTCTCGATGTTGACGCAGTCCTCTATACTTAGTAGTCCTCTCCCTCCTTCCTTTCGTGTTATGTATAGTCTGTCCGTGTTTGCTCTTGGGTGTAGTGCTTTATGTATTGTCATATGTTTCCTGGTTTTCTGATCTATGCTGCGGAGTTCTGCCTTCGTCCATTCCACTATTCCTGCGCTGTATCTGATTACTGGCACTGCCCATGTGTTTATGGCTTTTATCATATTTCCGGCGTTGAGTTTTGACTTGAGTATCGCCTTGAGTCTCTGCATATATTCTTTCCTGGTCGTGTCCTTCATCTCTTGGTGTTTTATATCCCCTCCTTCCATTATTCCCAGTTATTTGTATCCTGTCTCATCTATGTGTTTGATGTTGCTCCCATCTGGTAGCTTTATCCCTTCAGTTCTCGTTACTTTGCCTTTTTGTATGTTGACTAAGGAGCATTTTTCTATTCCAAACTCCATCCTGATGTCCCCAGATACAATCTTTACAGTCTGGTTATTATTATTATTATTATTATTATTATTATTATTATTATTATTATTATATTATTATTATTATTATTATTATTATTATTGTACTTAGGAAGCAGACCCTCTCTCAAGCATACTTTATTAAAGTTAATGGCTACTTCAGCAGCATTACACTTGTAGAGATTCTTCTCTATTTTGCGAATAGCAGCTTTTTCCGTGCTACTTTAACAGGCGAGTAGAGCGCCTATAGAGGTCATGGTCAAATACAGGGTCAAAACAGGTGTATATAGTATTTGAATTTTACAAATAAACTATGATACCATAGTCATCAAAGTCATTAACGATTTTCTCTCTCTCTCTCTCTCTCTCTCTCTCTCTCTTCTCTCTCTCTCTCTCTCTCTCTCTCTCTCTCTCTCTCTCTCTCTCTCTCTCTCTCTCTCTTCTCTCTCTCTCTCTCTCTCTCTCTTTCTTAAAGCAAGCTTTCGTCTGGAGCTGCCAGACATCCTCGGGGTGGGAAGCTGAGGGTGGATTGATCTTGGTGCGTTTTGTTTTGTTGTTGTCCATCGGCTCGAAGAAAGTGGCTTGAGACCTGGCTCAGGCAACCAATGAAAACGAAGACTCACCGCTACCAGCCAATAGGAGACAAGCATAGGGCAGACCCCCTGCTGTCAACCACAGATATAAGGAGGACGGACACCGCGCCAAGATCAATCCACCCTCAGCTTCCCAGCCCGAGGATGTCTGGCAGCTCCAGACGAAAGCTCGCTTTAAGAAAGAGAGAGAGAGAGAGAGAGAGAGAGAGAGAGAGAGAGAGAGAGAGAAAGAAAATCGTTAATGACTTTGATGACTAAGCTATCATAGTTTATCTGTAAAATTCAAATATATACACCTATTTTGACCCTGTATTTGACCAGGACCTCTATAAGCGCTCTACTAGCCTGTTTAAGTAGCACGGAAAAAGCCGCTAGCAGTTGTTTTACTGTCATCGAAGGTAAACACATCAATTGAGAGAGATAGAGAGAAATGCAATCATATTTATGAATGAAGAAGAAAGTTACGAATTCTCGCAAAATAGAGAAGAATCTCTACAAGTGTAACGCTGCTGAAGTAGCCATTACATTTTAATAAAGTATATTATTATTATTATTGTTATTATTATTATTATTTATTATTATATTATATTTATTACTTGTATTCTGAAATGAAATTTTGTCATTTCAATAATTGTATATATATATATATATATATATATATATATATATATATATATATATATATATATATATATATATATATATATATATATATAGTCAGTAAAATATTAATAATTTAATAAATACAAAGATATAAATAATAAAATAGAAATTAAAATAATTACATAATATTATTTACAATAATAATAATAATAATAATAATAATAATAATAATAATATAATAATAATACAATTAGTAAAATTATCATAATATATACATATACGTATATGTTATTTTTTATTTTTACTTTTATTTACTTTTACTTTAATTTCATCTCTATTTTTATTATTATATTATATATATTTCATTTTTAATATTTTTTTATATTTTGTATTTTATTTTTATCGTAATTCTGGGAGCAAACCCTCTTTTAAGCATGCTTCATTAAATGTAATTGCTACCTCAGCTCCATTTATTTTATATAGGTCTATTTTCGAAATTTTGCTTTTCTCGTTGTTGCTTTAACTGGTGAGCAATGCACCGTAGATTGGTATATCTAAAATAGGTAATTACGAAAGTCAATTTTAATTTTATTTAAAGAAACCCGGGGGCTGCAGTTAAATACTTGTTGTATAACCCGTAGAGTTTTACAAGGTAAATTTTTCATTCGAAGGTTTTATTCTGACTATTCCTTGGTAAGGGAGGTAGTTGAGTGTGAGTCCATCTTCTTCTGTACTGCCAGTTCATGAGAAGCTCGATGCCATCCTGTACGACTCCTCAAAGTTCGATCGTCTCACACTGAACCCCACCGGGTCATCTGTACCATAAAGGCGTCCATCCAAGGGGACTTCAGCCTTCGTTATCTCTACCTTAACGTGAAACCCCATGAGGAAGGTAACTCTTTTCCCCCCGATAATTAGCCAGACGCACGCCACGGCTTACGGCTTGGCCAAGCGCCTCGATCAAATTTGGATTCCATACGTCCCGAGCCGCTATAGCCTGAGTTAATGGTGGAGTTCCTTGAAGAAATTCGCGACTCCTTTTCACCAACGTGCCCGTCGAACAGACCATCGACATTTTCTTGGATATCGTTTACCGGGACCCATCGACGGCACCATATAAGAAGTGTCTTGACGTCTGGTGCTGGCCTGGATCTTGATAGCCAAGGCGCATCCTGGTCATACCTTACTATATCCTGTTTTTTTCTATCTGTCCATCCGCCTGTGGTGTTTGCGCACGGTAACACTGCCTCCGGGGCTTTAAATAGTTACGCTATGTGTAAGTTTTAGGTAAACAAAAGGATATCTGGGCGTACATTTGCAACTGAAAAGTGGTTCAATAATTTACTGTATGCGAATTACACCGTTAATATTCGAAATAGGATATTATTTAAGGCCCGGGACGCAGTGTTACCATACACAAACACCACAGGCGGATGGACAGATGGAAAAAAACGGAGTATAGGCGCCGCTGCAACCGTGGACTGGGCATGTGTGCTGGTATACCAGATTGTCTTCACGTGGTCTCATACCTATGTGGAGGGGTTATTTTTCGTTTTCAGGTCTCACCTCATCCGATTCTGGTAATATACGTATGATGATGACGATGATGATGATTATTATTATTCTAATTCGTGTTATTTTATTTTTATCATTTGTATATATTGTTATTATTATTTATTGTTTTTATTCTTATTTCAATTTCATTCGTTTTATTATAATTATTTTAATGTTTCATTATTATTTTTGTTATTTCATTTTAATCTTTATTATTTTCATTTTCATTTTTGTTATTTTTCTTTTCAAAATTATTATTATTATTATTTCCTTATTTTCTTCTCTTGTCCATTTCTTCCTTTTTGCCTCTTTAGGTCCAATCTCAGGCTGTTGATTACTGTCGTTGTGGTGATCAGTTGCTGGATGACGACCTCCAAGTACCTGACCGTCTTCCCCTTCAATTGGGTTGAATACCTGGTTGCCTGACGAGGCTCCTCTGTTGCCAGAGGTTCCATTTACGTCGTTGTCGTTTATTCCTTCATTTCTTTCCATCATTGCTGAGTTTTGCTATTTAACCCATAGCTGGACCCTACCCCATCAGGGATAGGTACTCATTTACAGCTGAGTAGACTGAGGAAATTATGGTAAAGATCCTTTCCCAAGGAATCAACGCCGAGGAGAGCGGTCACCCATCCAACGACTGACCAGCCCCAATGTTGCTTAACTTGACTTAAGTCTATTGACGACCTAACCCACTCCTCCACGGCGCCACTTATTATTATTATTATTATTATTATTATTATTATTAATTCGAATTTGTATTACTTTTATTTTTATTTTATTTTTATTTTTATTTGTACTATTTTTATATCTATTCTTATTATTTTTTTTATTTTTATTGTTATTTTTATTAATTTTATCTAAATTTTATCTATTTTATTTTTATTTCATTTTTAATATTTTATTTTTAATATCATTTCATTATTAGTTATTATTATGTTTATTATTATTTATTATTATTTATTATTATTTTATTGATTATTATTAATTCGAAATTTGTATTACTTTATTTTTATTTTATTTTTTTTTATTTTTATTTTGTACACTATTTTTTTATAATCTATTCTTTATTTTTTTTTATTGTTATTTTTTATTAATTTTTATCTAAATTTTTCTTTTATCTTTTATTTTTATTTTATTTTTAATTTTAATTTTATTTTATAATATTTTTAATATATAATGTATACGTATGTACATAAGTAAGTAAGCATTTGTAATAATTATATACCTTTAGTAAAACTGAGGACAAATTTCGCACGATATGTTACGATAAAATAAATGATAAGTCTACTATTTCTCATGGCATGTTTAACGAAGAAAAATATATACTTATAAATACAAATAATTAAATAAAACATGAATTCTCACTGAACCCCTGGCGATCATTCACGGAACCCTAGGGTTTCGTGGAACCCTGGTTGAAGAAGGCTGCTCTAGATAGTTGTAAACCCTTTCACTGATGATACCTGTTACTAACTTCCACATTATTATTATTATTATTATTATTATTATTATTATTATTATTATTATTATTATTATTATTATTATTATTATTATTATTATTTAAAAGCTAACCCCTTTTCATATGGAACAAGACCACAGGAGCTATTGACTCGAAAATGTATCGTTCCAAAGAAAATAGGGTTAATTTGAAAAAAGTAACATTGGGTATTGGCTAAAGAATACATATATTATTCGAAAACGAAACAATAAATTTTAAAAAAATTAATAAGTACGTCGATAAAAAATTTAAGTAATTCTCAGAGATACAAGGAGAATTGTTACTAAGGTAGTACTGCATTGCTTGATCCAAATCAGTGTACCATGATTTCCCTACTGACAAAAAGCTCCAAAACAATAACTGCTTTCATTCAAATCCCAGGTTCCCCGATTCAGAACAAGACATAATAGACAGGCAGTAGAAGCCGGTTAATTTCATTCGTCTCTCGTCAGTTTCGGCTGGAAACAACGAGGTCCATCAGGGCCTGTATCGTCTCTAAGAGCATGAAGTCGGGTGCGTTCATTTGTTACACGCTATCGCTCTTCAAGCAGAGTGTGGCCGGATGAAATCCGAGATATTCCGTATCATAACAGGATATTCGTGTGTCTAACCTTTGTAGGATTGACATATCTCACGTTTGGGTTATTTGGCAGGGAATGCTGAGCTACAGTGTCAGTAACT
>NC_087201.1:69252637-69275137 GCF_015104395.2 Macrobrachium nipponense
TATATATATATATATAATATATATATATAATATATATATATATATAAAAATTATCACATATGACTTTTTCATGCTCACAAATATAGAGCCAAAAATATCACTTACTATCGAATTCACTTTATCTTGAAAACCACCTCTACTCAGCATGGAACAGACAATATATATGCTTTTAGACCTTCCACATTCAGTTCAACATTCCAGCCAATAATGGGTAAATTGCTCCCGTTGCATCAAAACTCGTAGAGGCAAATATTCTTCAAGCACTCATTCATCAAAGTTACTTCTCCTTCGGGAAAGAGGCAGTTATAATTTTTCATTTCTCAACAGAAAGACGGACAGCTTTTGGCCTTAATTAGATCTCCGAGTGGATCCTTGAGTAATTGAAGAAGCTTCAAGTGAAGAAAATTACCTTTTCCATCATCTCTTGGCTTGATGAGCAAACTTTGTCAACCCCCCTACCCTCTCACCCTACCCACCTAACCCCAATTCCTCAATACACAAGCAACCCCCACGCACCATCGCCCTCCCCCCCCCTCCCCCTCCCACCCAACCATCATATCTACAGAAAGGAATAGGTTTTGAGGTCCTAATATTGATATCAGAAACTGGATTAGCGGTAATTGCTTGCAAAGCAGAAAAAGGTAGCATTAACCTTTTACTATACTAGTAATTATGATTTATTCCGGTACAAGTAGGAATTACTTTACATGGAGTCTTTAAACATTGCAAATATGTTTTAATGGTATCAAAAGGCGTTAAATCCAGAATAATTTAATCACACTGTTGAAATATATTTCAATGCTCTAAATTTTTCTAACTTTTACAGTGAAGAAAATGCATCGCACGAAATTAAAGGCTGTTGGAAACCACATGTACTATTGTGCACAAGTCCGCTCCCTTAGCTTCCAGAGTTTCGTATTCGCTGACTATGAAACACCGACCGAGCAGTTGAACAAGTAACTAATGAAAGACCTAACAGATGTCGCACCGTAAGGACATATGGGAACAAGAATGAGGAGCGGGAATCAGGCATTTTTCTTGAGCATACAATAAAGTTTCCATATTCTAACGTCGTTAAGAAAGCGATCGTAAAGATTTTGTTGTTGACGATAGGGTTTGAGTGTTAAATGTGCAGTTAAGGAAATATGCGAAATAGATATGAGAATAAAAGTGGTTAGGAAGTCTTATCTTAGCTTGTTTATTTTCTTCCACTTCCTCAACAAGGCTACTGGATCTTTCTCCTCAATTTGATTTGATGATGGAGAGAAGAAAACCAGTTGGCGTCTGATAGAGAGAGAGAATTGAACAGGATTTCTTTGACATACGTTTTCAGGTTTATAAGGAATGACTGGGGAGTTAATACTGCTACAATTATGAAAAGTCGATTTTCGAAGATACCGGATAAAAATAATATATCTTTCGTTCCCGACAGAAGTTTCCCTCAGAAATTATTTTGGAATTGATCCCTTGAAATCCAGATTTAAGAATTCTTTTATTATTAACATTATTGGACCATAATGGAAATCCACAAAATAATCTTTATCGTGTAAGTTAGATTTTTGGCTATTTTTTTTTATCCATCGGTATTCGTCAACTAAAATGTTTCGGGCCAGGCGAGGTTATTTAAGAAACGACTCAAATGAAGAGGCTAGTATCCTTTACGCGAGTTTGTGTCAACCGACTATTGAATTTATGCAGTTCCAGGGTCCTTGGTATAGCGCCCTTGTCTGGTGACGTCATCGAAAGCTGATTTTACGGTCATGTAAAGTCTTCCTTCATTTTGACAGTTGGTTGGTAGACGTATCGGTAGGAATAGGGGTTCGGCGGTTATCCTATTTCGGTTCATCTGCTCCAGCGTAGATTTGGAAAAAATCGATAAGAAGCATTATTTCACATGACTGTATTTAGAGTAACATTGTAGTTGGGTATTCTATTAAGGTTTTGTTCCTTTTCTGTACATTTTTGAGAACTTTCTGTTCAGAATTGTTTGAATCTGTTCTTTGGACCATGACCATATAATTTAATGCGCTTTTTGTAGACGAAGCACGGCTTCAGTTTCTTGGGTAAGTTTGCGGAATTTATCCAGTATTATTAACATTATTTTTCACTTTTGAAGTATGACGCCTTGGTCTGGTTTCAGTGACGGCCGGAGAGGCAGTTTCTGTCATTTGTTCCACACCGACTCGTAATTTTCCCGTCTCGCTGTCTCCATGTGGTTCTTACGGATTGATTTAAGTTAAGTATCATGTTTAGTTTATTGGCGGTGAGTTTTCTTATATTAAGCTTGTGCTATTTTAAATTTTTTGTACATTTTTTCTTTATCAGATCTTGCCTAGGACCTGCGTGTTGGAATGTGGTTTATTACAGTAAGAAAAATACAGTAAAACTAAATTTTCCGTTGGTTGTGCATATAGTTCATCACAACCAATTTTAGCAAGGCTTTTAAAGATTTGTTTGAATTAAACGGATGTTTAATTATGAAGTCTTTTCCTTACAAGGCCAATAACAAAAATTTGTAGTTACTTCGTGAACTTGAAGAAAATCTACTTTAAACAATTTTGTCAAAGCTACTTAAATGGCCTTATATATTTTTTGAATTTAGAATATAACTCTCTAATGCCCTTGAAACATTTCGGGGAATGATGCTACGCGGAATATTCAAGACTGATTGAATAAGGAAATAACTGCTGCCATCCCGAGATTCTTCAGAACTTCAATACTCAATTTTGTCCTTTTCCTCCAACCCATCGGGGACGGCGCCCCTGATCGGGTGGAGGCGTTCCTAAGTAGTCATGTTGGCCAACTATGAGAGTCCTTGGAGTTTATTATTTTTTGTTTTTTCGTTTTTAAACTGATAATCCAGTAATTTCAGTAGATAAGAGTCCCACTTTATGATTTATACATTTGCAATGGTTTGAGTAAATCTGATGGTTTGTATGAAACTGGTCTAGTTCCTGTCTTAACAGCAAGCTTGCATTAGTAAGCTATATCAAGTGTTTTTATGGTTATTGAATTTATTAGCTTAATCCACTCTTGTTTTAGTTACTTTCATACCCTAATACTGTGATTTCAAAGGTTATTTTTTGGATTACATTAGTTTGGTCAGTTTTTCATATGTAACTTAAGTTTTCAGTTTAGGTCTATTTGATCTTTATAGAAAAACTGGAATTACTCCTGGATTAGTGTTTCCAGTTTTTCCGAACTCCCATTTCATTTTTAGTTTTGAGTCATGAAATAAATTGAAATCCACGGGTATAACGTTTTAGATATTTGGGAGATGTTAGTTTGAAGGTTTGATATTTTATGCATTTTGTAATTCGAAAAGTTTGCTTAAAAGAAAACTTGCATAATGAGCAACAGGGTGCATTAACTTTAAACTTTTTTTCTACTTTGTATTAAGGTTTGCTTTTAATTTTGTTTTATCCAAAAAAGTTGCTTTGCATGACTTAGGCTGGAGGATTTGGAGTAATTGTGTGGTTATCTTATATATATTATATATAATTATTAGTATATATATATATTATTGTATATTATTGATATATAATATATATAAATATATGGATGTATGGATGTATGATGTAGATGTATTAATATGATATATGATATATGCATATATGATATATGATATATGAGTATGATGTATGATATATGATATATGATAATGATATATGATATATGATAATATGGATATATGCTATATACGAACTATGAGATATGATATATGATATACGATATATGAATATGATATATTCTTTGATATTATGATGTAATATGTATGAGTATGTATGATGTATGATGTATGATGTATGATGTATGATGTATGATGTATATTAATATATATTAATAATAATATATAATATATAATAATATTATATATTATATAATATTGCGAGTGGTGAGAAGGGGAAAATTTTCCACCCCGGCAAAGTTCACCCCCGCTCCACCAACGCCCAATCAAAGTTTGGCACCGCTAGACGCAAGTTCGTGGACGCTTGGGTCCGCTAGGCCAACGCCCGTGTTTTCGATTTTTTTTTCCATTTTGTGAGCGGTGACAAGCGTTTAGTCCACCTCCCTACCGTTCAAGGAACGCTCCAGCAACGTTCGGGCGGTGTGGCCGGGCCTGTAGGAGGGCCCCTCGAGAGACATCAGCGGTGGCCGAGCGTATACGGCGTTGCTTTAACGGGGCCAACTTATGTTTAACGGTGGTGAACGGTTACGAGCGGTGATGAATTTTTTTCACCGCTCCAGGGACGCTCCAGTAACGTTCGGGCGGTGTGACCGGGCCTTATGTTCTGGGTTTTTGTCCCCAATCCTTATCCCCCAGATTTTTAGTGGTACTAAGTAACTGTACATTTCAGGGCCGTGTCTAATTGATTTTTGTCGATAAAATTTTACCAAAGCATCGGATAAGTCACAACATAATTGACAAAAATATGCAGTGATGTCTATTGTTGATAATTAAGGCACTTATCACAGTAAATCAAAGAAATTTAAAGGGAACTTAGCTAAATTTGGTAAGTACCCAAATATTTGACCATTTTGTACAATAAAGGCTAGGCGAATTGTTGTTGAGAATGATGATAATATTAGTTTCCACTGGCGATACCACGAATAATCAATAAGATTTTGGTACCTATACAAATGACAATATTATAACAAATTAATTTTGTAAATATACATAGGGCAATATTACTATTTTCATTGTACAATGTTACGTTGACTATAGGAATACATAGCAATTATAACGCAATTTCTATTTATCCTTTTACTATCAATTATACAAAACCTTTGAAATTGGTGAAATGCAATCATATTGAAATGAAAATACAATAATTTAGAGGCGTTTGGCAGGATAATTTGGCCCGATAAACCTGGTAACCTTGAATTATAGAAAACATAGCCGATCATTCATAGGTCAAAGACATATTATATGTGATGGCTGCTTCACCCATGGCAAGCCTAGAAAATTGTCCTCGTGGCTACTTGACTGCTTTCGCGTTCGTGTTTTTGCAGTATGCCACAAAGAAATGAATCGTAAGTGGTTAATAAGGCGATACACAAGTACCAAAACGGTTTAGACAAAAGGGACAAAGGTGACCTTTTTAGGGGTGATACTCGAATGAAGAGTATGAATAAGAGAGATATGCAAATATTTTGTTTCTTTCAAGGCCTTTCTAATTTTTCAGACCAAGAATAAACAATGGCCTAATTTTCTTGACGGTGTGGCCGAGTCTGTAGGAGGGCCCCTCAAGAGACATCAGCGGTGGCCGAGCGTATACGGCGTTGCTTTAACGGGGCCAACTTATGTTTAATGGTGGTGAACAGTTACGAGCGGTGATGAATTTTTTTCACCGCTCCAGGGACGCTCCAGCAACGTTCGGGCAGTGTGACCGGGCCTTTACTATCGTGCACAAAAGTCCGTTCCCTCTGATGGTCCGGTGAGTGAACAAGAATCCGCTGCCTATGAAACCCCAAAGCATTTGAACAAGTATATAACTCTATATCTAAAATCGTTAAGAAAGTGATCATCAAGTTTTTGTTGTTGACGATTCAGGGTTTGAGTGTAAAATGTGCTATCAAATGTATATCTCTTACCACAGGTAGCGTCATCCTTAGGCCGTTGGAATAGACTGTTTTCTTAATTTAAAAACGGTCAACTCCATAATATTGTTTTTGGATTAATAGTTTTCATGACCATGGCATTCTACATTAGCAATAATGACAATTGGACAGGTAGACGGTTATTCAATTCACAGCGCATCGTTGTTGCTGTAACCTCACATCACCAACAAAACCGCCGAATAATACATATTGAGCAAAGCATTCACTAGTTAAGTCTATGAGACTACCACTTACCCCCAGAAACTTTCTCCTATAAATTTTTGTCTTTACCTCTGTGCCATGATTAATGTTTTCCTCTGCTTCTTTCTTTCCAACTTTTTACTGAATATGAATTTGTTACAGTGGTAAAAGTATCTGAATCTTTCATTTTGTATTAGTATTTGAAAAAAAATACGTATATCCATAATTTGCAAGTGTCTAAAACCTGGCATTGGGTTGTCATCACCCATAACACCCACGTCCACTGTGGATGTTGGCCGAGTCACGTAATATAATATGACTAAATAGTATAACCGACTTATGAATGTTTAAATATAGATGATGTATCAGCAGCGGTTTGTGGTTGCTACCTCAATAACGCAAGGGAAGTGAAAATATTACTAAACTGCTGCTGTAAATAGTAGTTATTTTTTTTAAGAGGCAGCTTGCAGATTATGGAACGCCACCGTAAACACTTGCTGAAATGTTTTGTATCGATCTTGTGGAGAGTCATGTCTGTTGATAAGATACGATAACCTATAGGAAATATTAACTCATGAATACCAAATTTTTAAACACTTTTATTCTCATATTTATTTTGCATATTTCCTTAACTGCACATTTTACACTCAAACCCAGTAATATCGTAAGTAACAAAAACTTCCTTAATGATATTAGAATATGGAGAATTTCCTCTATACTCAAGAAAAATACCTGCTTCCCACTCCTTCCATCCCAGTATGCCCTTACGGTGCGACATCTGCTGGGTTCCATTAGTTACTTGTTCAACTGCTTTGGTGTTTCAGTCAGCAGATTCGTGTTCTGGATGGATAAGGGGACGGACTTTCGGGCACGATAGTACATAGAAATGATTTATTGCTAAATGTATTTCCACACACATTGAAGTGTTTGGTATTTGATATCCTAAACAAAACTGTGAAAAATAAAGTAATCAACATTACACACACACAGATATATATATATATATATATATATATATATATATATATATATATACACACATATAAGATATATATATATGCATATTCATATATAATATATATATACATATATATATTAATAATATATATAGTATATATGTATGGTATGTCATATGTAATTGTATATATTACGTATATATTATATATAATATATGATATGTCTGTATATATATATAATATATATATTATATATATATATATGTGTGTGTGTGTGTGTGTGTGTGTGTGTGTGTGTGTTGTTTTGCCTTGTGTTGTGTGTGTATAATGTTGATTACTTTATTTTTCACATTTCAACGTCTGTAGAAGTACATTTAACAATAAATCATTTCCACAGCCCTTAATTTCGTTGGATGCATTTGCATTTCACCTCATTTTTTAATTTTCGTTCAAAGTACAAGTAGAGTAAAAAACGAAAAGCAAGAATGGTTGTGTTTCAGTTCAAATTCAGGCGGCACAGTAGTGTCATGGAAAATTAGCTCGAATTTGTCTCGCTGTCAAATAAATCATAAACACTCCCAAAATTTAAGTGTCAAAATAAATCAGCTTAGATTCGTCTTACTTGTCATATAGTTCGTCCCTTTTCCGTCATTCAGAAACCTCTTCTCATGTCATAGAGTACAATAGAACGCTACTAGGAAACGCCTCTGGAATCCCCTCATGATTTGCGACCTAGCATTATTGCCGATCGAGGCATCTTTGATAACACCTGCATCACCCGTTAACGGGAAGCTGATCGTCCCTCAAGTCCCTATCCAATTCCATAAAATCACCTTCATGAATAGAAATATAGACACAGACTTCATGGATAGAAATACACAAATAAAGATTTTATTTGGAATTACAGATATGCAGATTACATAAATAAAGACACAGACATACAGACTGCACACTAAACCTTAGGTCCCAGATGAGGTCAGCTTCAAGAGAAGAGGGCAATAATGGGTTATTGAAAATCAGGCCGGGGCTTATTTCAAATTCAGGAATTTTGTGTTGGTCATTGGCACAGATTCTAGAATGTCTCTCCCGGTGATGTTATTAACATGGGTTTCTGCGTCGTTTTTTTCAGTCAATTCTGTGTAGGCTTCAAGCTTTAGAGGATGCAGTTGTATGCTTTTTGAATCTTGTGTATGTATGTATATATATATATATATAATTATATATATAAGATTATATGATATTATAATATATATATATATATATATATATATATATATAAGATAAATACCATAAAACATACATACATCCATATACATATATATATATATATTAAAATAGATATATATATATAATATTTAATATTATAATATATATATATAATATACATACATACAACATCATACATACATATATATATAATATATATATATATATATATATATATATATATAGATATATATATATTTATTTATGTATATTATATATATATATACATATACATATACATATTGTGACGAAGTGCCAGGTATCTGGTTACTACACTTACCATTCATTAATTGTTACCTCACAACAGCCAGACACCTGAACCTTCATCACAGGTATTAAACGACTGAATACTCTAAAGGCAACAATGATCCCTTAACAAGTATTGCAGAAAATCAGACGAAGTTCGTCAAAACAGGTGTGAGGTAATCTTGTAATTAATTAAATTAATTAAAGGGCATCACTCCATCAACAACTTTAAAAGTCTAAGTATTTCTCTGATTTCAGAAGTCTTAGTACTTCGCTGGTTGTAAGTCACATCAAGTAAATTGAAGGAAAACAGATCAATTACCACTCTATGTTTCTACCTAAGTTGAATATAATCATATATAAATATACTGGTTTAATAAATGAAAACACTTATAAAAATTTTAAATACAAAAATTTATTATTAAACTCAAAATTTATTTATGAAATTCACAATATCAGGGAAAATTACTGTTACTTGAAAACAAAGTAAAGTTTAATTAATTCTTGAATCAATTAAGTAAAATTAAATTTAAATTAATTTATCACAAAATTCAAGAAAATTAATTCAATTGAAATTCAAAAGTGTTAGGTAATATCTAAAATTTGGAAATTAATTCACAAGTGCTAAACAACAATGAAACTTGAAAAGAATTCTGAGTAAATGCAAATTAATTCCCAAGTAGTGTTAAATTCTATTAAGTAATGAAAATAACTAAGTTAATTAAATTGTGAATGTAAATGAATACACAGAAAAATGTGGAAAATACCAAAATTGTAAAAAGCACCAATCACACAGAATATAAAATAAAAACACACACTTCAATAAGAAAAATGAATAAATGCACATACAAAAATCACTTCAAATGAAACAAAACACAAAAATTTGCAATGTGTAAAAATGTAAATTTCACCAATCCATTGTAACTATTAGTTATTAGTTATTAGTTACTAGTTATTAGTTATTAGTTACAACAAGTAATAATATAGCACACTTTACCTTGGTATACCAACTTCTTTCTTTAAAAAATTCACCAATTCACACTATTTCTCAAATGAAAATGAAAGGCGCCATTACACTTGTACAATAATTGTTCAGATTCCAAAAAAGCACTAAATAATAGTAAATAACTAAGAAATATCAAATCTGAAATCTACAAGTTACGAGTGACCAATTTACGTTACATTAATATCAATTATGGCGAGGCAGAGAGAGAGAGAGAGAGGAGGTCTGAACGCTATGCAGTTCTAAGTTCCAATGAATAACTCTTCCTTACGAAAGCTGGACAGTGGCGATGGCACTAAACGTTTTGGGCATGTGGAAGAGGAGACAATGCTTCTAGAAGCTTCGAATATGACTCAACTTTACAGAAAAATCGTGAAATCTACATGTGGTTTCGGCAAAGATGTACGCGTATGACTTTCTTGTGGTGGCTGTGGTTAAAGGCGCTTCACTGTACGTCATGATTTCTTGGGTACTAGGTTCTCGTCTGGGAGCCGACAAAATTATTATCAACTAGAAATTCCCTTTCAGTTAACATATATGAAAATATATTCATTCTGAGGTAGAGCGAATTTGATATTAAAGAACATTTGTAGCTTAATGCATGTATATGAATCACGATGATGTGATCAGACTCATGTATATTAAATACATATATAAGAAGATAGATGGGCAGTTGTAGATCACTGAGCAGAAAAGAAGGGAAACACAGAGTGATAATTATGGCTATTCCAAAGGAGCATTTTTACCTCCATTGACAATTCTTGAATGGACACAAATTCTCTAAGTTTCCTGACCTCTGCAGATTAATTATATCCAGCAGTATTGAAGGCCTTTGATTGAATTATTTATTCATTTCTCGATGACAAACAAAGATAGGAAACAGTTTCTTGTGGTTGGGATTTGAGAGATGATTGTCTTCGGCAGTTTGAAATGTGTATGAGTTATTGTTTGTATTTGTTTTAGCCCAGCATTGTTTTTGCTCAGCGGAGGGCGAAACGTGTGTTGATTGGTAACTGTTTGCCTCAAGTTCTCCTTTGGAAGGGAAATACGAGAGCAAATATGCCCACTTTGTTTGTAATATCATCAAGAATTGCCTGTTGCCTAAGTCAACAGTTCGTGCATGTTTACTCGTTTTCTGAGAGCATAGAAAACGTATAATCGCCATGCTTGGATTTCATTATTCTGTGAAATATGCAGGATATGTGAGTTTTTTACAGCATTCTTTTATTTAATTTTGAGAGACCGTTCAATTATAATTTGTAGATATTTATTAGCAAATTTACATACTTATGTCAATAAACAGACCTACATTAATAGTATATAGGCTACATATTATCTTATATCATATAAACAATCTGATTCTGTTTGCATGCATACGACATTGCAATTTCAAGAGCTTGTAAAATACAGTGAACTTGATGCATGTTACCATTTTGTTGATTTTCCTTTTAAAAACAAAGGAAATTTTGAGAGAGAGAGAGAGAGAGAGAGAGAGAGAGAGAGAGAGAGAGAGATAATGGATTGAATTGTATAATTTAGGCTAAAGGCCAAGCGCTAGGACCTACTAGGTCATTCAGCGCTGAAAAGGAAATGGACAGAAAGAAAGTATGAAAGGCGTGAGAGGAGGAAAACCTCGCAGTTACACTGTGAACTGTCGTTGCAGAGGGTGGGAAGTCAGATGGAAGAAAGAGAATATGAACGGAGGTACAGGAAAAGGAATGAAAGAGGTTGCAGCAAGGAGGCAGAAGGGACGCTGCAGAGAACCTTAAGCAAGGCTTACAGTGCACAGCGTGAGGTGTACTGAAAGCACTACCCCTC
This sequence comes from Macrobrachium nipponense, assembly GCF_015104395.2. Taxonomy (NCBI): domain Eukaryota; kingdom Metazoa; phylum Arthropoda; class Malacostraca; order Decapoda; family Palaemonidae; genus Macrobrachium; species Macrobrachium nipponense. The sequence continues at coordinate 69,263,729 of NC_087201.1, forward strand.
TACGGAGAGAGAGAGAGAGAGAGAGAGAGAGAGAGAGAGAGCGAGAGCGATCGACCATATTCAATAACCACCCAGAGTAAGAGTGAAACATCTCATAAGTCCTTTTGGATTTTTGTAATAAGATGGAAGGTTTCCATTTGCGAGAATGGAACAGACGAGGAACGGAAATCAAAAGTTAAATTAAAAGGAAAAGGAAAAAAAAGCGGCAATGGAGTTTTCTGTATTGTATAATGCTGTTTTAAACTCTCAGCCACGGCCCGCTGGTGGCCGTGTTGTTGGCCCCTATAGCGGTGCCAGACGCACGTCATGGCTAACTTTAACCTTAATTAAAATAAAAACTACTGAGGCTAGAGTGCTGCAATTTTGTATGTTTGATGATTGGAGAGTGGATGATCAACATACGCATTTGCAGCCCTCTAGCCTCAGCTGTTTCTACGATCTCAGGACTAACAGACAAATAGCCATCTCGATAGTTTTATTTTACAGAAAACTAATAAAGCTTTCCAGTAACCCTGAACAGGAAAGACAGAAAGGAAACCAGGAAATATTTTCTCAAGGTAGACCTACTACCTGATGTCCTGCTTTTGGTTAAACTCTGGGTCTTTGAACAGTCTCCTTTTATGGCTTGATATCTTTGATCTTCATCAGATTATGGGCTTCACTTAATGAGGATGATACCCCTCTTATCTGTTTGTCTGATTCCATTTCAAGTTGCTTTGCGTAAGTTATAGTGCATGCTGAAGGTTTGAATTATTTTTTCAACTTAGAACACACACACACACACACACACACACACACACACACACACACATATATATATATATAATATATATATATATATATGTGTGTGTGTGTGTGTGTGTGTGTGTGTGTGTGTGTGTGTAATTATATATATGTTTGTAACAAATTCGTGTGTCGATACACAGTATTATGTTACAACTATTAGTTTAATCAAATGACCTGTTATGATACGGTCATACTGTCATAATAACATTGAATAAGTCTGCGAACAAATTACCATCTTAATAAAGAATGTAATTTCATATGATAAGCCATACACGAATAACTTGAACACAACCGTTACATATTATTTTCACTTCAAGTCTTTCTTTCTCCTTCCAAGAGCTGATAGCTATGAACGATAGCCATCCTTAAAAGGGGCAATACAATGTTTCTGATAACTATGGCAGCCGCCATTCTTAAGAGACAATAAAATGTTTCATGGAATCCAGTTCACATGAAGACTCCAATTACCTCCAGTGAAGTCCACTAAACCCTTTCCATTATCTGGATCTCTTCAGAAGCCTCGAATCCTACGCCGGTTCCTCGGTGGGAGTCGTCGTGAGGCTCCTCTGGTTTTATCACTGATTAGCTGATCAGAGTCCTTGTCTAGTCGCGGTACTGGACCCAGGAATAGTTTTCTTCTGAGTTAAATTCTTATATCTTTGTTTTCCTTTATTGTACTGTCTTTTACATTCAGAAATTTATTTCGTTTAATTAATAGTTATGTTCCTTGACTTACTGCTTTTAGGCTGTTTATTTGCAGGTAGTCTTTCATTATTATTATTATTATTATTATTATTATTATTATTATTATTATTATTATTATTATTATTATTATTCAGGAGATAAACGCTATTCCTATGGAATAGGTCCACATGGGCCTTGATTCTAGCTTCCAAAGAATATTGTCTTCATTATTATTATTATTATTATTATTATTATTATTATTATTATTATTATTATTATTATTATTATTATTAATATTATTATTCAGGAGATGAACCCTATTATATAAAACAAGCCGTAAGGGGACATTGACTTGAAATTAACGCTTCTAAACAATAAGGTCTTCATGTGAAAGAAATAACACATGATAGGAATATTACACTAATGATCTAAATTTCCAAATGAATATTCGACTAATAAATTCAGTTTCCAAATGAATATTAGAATAATGATCTTAATTTCCAAGTGAACATTTGACTAATGCACTAAATTTCCAAATGGATATTAGACTGATGATCTAAATTTTCAAATGAATATTAGACTAATGTTCTATATTTCTAAATGAATATTTGATCAGTATTTCAATTTTCCAAATGAATGTTTGATCAGTATTTCAATTTTCCAAATGAATATTTGACCAATATTCTATTCAATACCTCTGAGAAGAGAAAGACGCTTAGACTAAAAGAGTTATCTCAGTACATGGCAATTCTAACTTGTTCAGGAAAGGCTGTCTTTGGCGTAGGATGGCTTGGAGAAAATCCCGTACTAAGAGGCTTAAGGAGATCCTAAGCCTCATCTTTAGGATGCCTTGAAACTCCTGGGGCTTCCTTTCCTATATTATTTTCCTTGTAGATTTTATTTTTCTATCCCCTCTAGAATTTCCTAAGTTCTTCATATTTTAAGATATTAATTAGTAGAGGAAATTTACATTAAAATAAAATTTAAAACGAGAGAGAGAGAGAGAGAGAGTTAAAACTTTTGGTTTTATTTCGTTACTAACAAAACCAAATCTATTGTTTGGCTATACTTTATTTCCAGTGAGACCCCGTAGGGGGTACTGCCGTCAATTGCACTATAAGCAATAGATGAGGCTCTCTGCAGGGTCTTATCGACCCCTAGCTGCAACCCCTTTCATTTACTACCTCTGTGCATATTCTATTTATCCCATCTCACTTTCCACTCTCTTCTTAACAATTGTTTCAGCATTTTTCCAGCACTGGATGATCTCATAGGCCACCGTGCTTGGCCTTTGGGATCAATTTTATTTTCCTATTCCCAGTTCCAAAAGAAATATCGTCGTGATATGTTACTGAGGCTATGTATCTGGGGAATAACTATTGTTATGTGGTAGGTAATCATTACCTACTCATTTATAAATGTTTTTTAAAGGATTCCTCATCCGCAAAAATAACAGTTTCTCTGAACTGTTCTATAACAGTTCAGGGCGTGTACAATCGATGGGTAGGTCTGTAAGCAAGGCTTTTAATTGGTCGTTGGTTGATGACGAAACATGTCCCTAAGACGTTCAGATCTCCTAGGTCCATCCGAGGTTGTTGGCGGGGGGTGGGTGTTGGTTCGGGTACCCGACACCTGGATGGTAGGTATTATAAGCCGTCAGGTGACATGTTATCCACTTCAGGTGCTCTCTCTCTCTCTCTCTCTCTCTCTTCTCTCTCTCTCTCTCCCTTGACGGTATATGTTTCGAATATATGTAGTGCCTCAAGAAACCGTAGACATCTTCGGTCCGGTGCTTGATCAATGATTTCCACGTTCGTTTTGAGCTCAGCTCTTTCTGGTCTTCTGTTATGGTTTTCTCTGTAATGATTGAAAATGGCCCCTTCTTGGAGGTGGCATGAGAGACGCTTAGAGAGTCTGATAGTAGCCATCCCAACAAAGGCGTGGTGGCATCCTTCCACCGCACATGTGAATTCGTCGATGACACTCCTTCTCTTCAAAGAGAGTTCGTCATCAACCAACGAGCAATTAAGATCCTTGCTTACCGACATACCCACTGATTGCACACGCCCTGCCTTCAAAAACCCGCAAACCACGTATCTTAATTCACTCACTTTTGTAATCTATTAGATGACTGCCTGTGTGATGTCGACACGTTAGAGGAAATAAACCCAAGACAACTGAAATCTTTATGTCCATAGGAAACCTGATATACCAGCTGCATGCTGATGAGAAAAAGGTAATAATAAGAATTGAGAAAATTCTATATAAATTAAATGCAGTTGAAACAGCTACAATATTCAATGCTACTGCCCTCAGAGAAGGCCTCCTTCCTAATTATACCCGTTTACAGCTTCATGATATAGCTGCGACGAGAGAATACAATACCACATCCTTCAGGAAGACATGGTGCTCCTCCAGCTGGAAGAGAAAAAGAAAGAGCAGAGAGAAGTAAAAAGATAATTAGATACGCTACAAACACAGAGATGAGCAGCTTCCCAAGGAACACCCCGTCCTGACATTGAGGCCTCCCTCCAGCGCCTGCAGCAGAAGGATTACCGCAAGAGAGAAAGAGGTATACTTAAGAAACTTGAGGCTTAATGGCGGAAGTTTGAAGATCCCGGACAAAGAATGAATTCATCAACCTCACTGAATATAAACCAACACCCGAAGAAGAAGATCTCCTTAATCTTGGGCTCAACACCCATTTGATAAAAAAGCCAAACCCGCACGCTAAGTGCTTGGAGGTTGAAGTCCTCCTTGACTATCCAGTCCCTTGAGGACGAAGGTAGGGTCAGCTCAAGAGATTCCCTCCAGCCCTTACTGATAGCAGAAGCCCTTACTAACCAAGCTGCCCCATACAGAAGCTCTATCCTCACCAGGGAATTGAAAGAAACAGCTAAAAACTTGAGAGGAAACAAAAAAATTGCAATAAGCAGAGCAGACAAAGCTGCTGCCCTAGTGGTCATCCAGACCTCTGAATATTACGAGAAACTGGACCGAATGCTGGCTGACCAATCCAAATTCAGAAAAATCAACAAAAACCCCATCGAAGACATCCGGTTGAGAGAATCTATGCCACTAGGAATGCCCCAGGCTTCCCCTTGCCCAGGGCGACTTTAATCCAGGGTATATTTACGGCACCGTAAAAACCCACAAGCCTGGTAATCCTCTACGCCCAGTTATAAGCCAAATACCAACTCCAACTTACATCACAAAGAGACTCGATGAACTCCTCCATATATCCCTGACAGGTATTGTTTACATTCGTCTACTGACTTTTGACGTAAACTTTGAGACTCTCCGTCTACAGGAATCATTGCCTCTCTTGACGTTGAGAGCCTCTTCATGAACGCTCCAGTTGATGAGACGATTGAGCACATCCTCGATAGAGTATATAGATTTTAAGACACACAGGCTTTGAACATCCCTATTCACAACCCACAGAGGACATCTTTATTGCTAGGTTGACGGATCCCCATTAGGGGTTCTATTTCCCAATTTCTAAATGAGTGTCGTCGAAGAAAGGGTTTTCAATTGGATCCCCTGCCCTCCTCAATACCATTGTTACATAGATGACACCTTCATAAGAGTCGACAAAGAAGAGGGCCATGATACTTTAAGAAGGACTTTTGAAGAATGTTCCGTCCTCTGCTTCACGTGTGAATGCAGCGTTGATGGACCCTACCTTTCTTGGACGTTCAGGTACAGCAGACTCCTACCGGTTATACCACCATGGTTTATAAAAAACAGCCACGAACCCGTTTCTATGCCTTAATGGGTCTAGTGAGTTCCCTCACACACTGCTCAATGTGGAGAAAAGCCACGAGGTGGATTGAAAGGTCCACGCAAATCCTCATTAATAACAATTTCACAATTCATATGGTCGAATGTCAAACCTCAGACTCCTTAAATAACTGGCACCAGTAAAGCATGACAGAAACCAACAACGGCCAAAGTGAAGCTATAAAAATATTTTATAAAAAGCAGTATGTACCACAAGTATTTAGAAGATGAAAAGGTTATCAGGAAAATAATAAATGAAAATGTTTCCACCATTGCAGAAGGGGATAAAATTAGCCTCAAAATTTATTACAAAAACATGAAAACCAGCTGCTTCTTAAAAACAACTCGGCACCCCCAGAAACGTCTTGAAGAGGAGTGTCATCTACGAATTCACATGCTCGGTGGAAGGATGCCACCATTCCTATGTCAGGATGACCACTACCAGACTCTCTTAAGCATCTCTCCTGCCACCTCTAAGAAGGGGCCATTTTCAATCATTACAGAGAAAGCCATAAGAGAACACCAGAAAGAGCCGAGCTCAAAATGAATGTGGAAATCATTGATCAAGCACCGGACCAAAGATGTCTACAGTTTCTTGAGACACTGCATATATTGGAAAAAAAGCCAACTATCAACACAGTAAAAGAAACAAAGTGTCTCCCAACCATCATAAAAAGAAATAAAAGAAACCAACTGACATCATACACCATCACGGGAGAGACAGTAGGAGAGACTGAAAGAGAGAGAGAGAGAGAGAGAGAGAGAGAGAGAGAGAGTACTGGAAGTGGATAACATGTCAGCTGGACGGCTTATAATACCTACCACCCAGGTGGCAGGAAACCCAGTCAACATCACACTCCCCCCCCCCCCCCCCCCCCCACACCCCCCCCCCCACCGCGCAACAACCTCGGACGGACCTAGGAGATCTCAACATCTCAGGGACAGATTTTGTCCTCAACCAACGAGCAATTAAAATCCTTGCTTACTGACTTACCCACTGATTGTACACTCTCTGCCTGCTCTAAATATCTGTAAACCACATTATGGAGGAGTGATATGGTAGTTACATTTGACAACCTCATCGAGGGTTGCATAAGAGAGAGAGAGAGTGAGTGAGAGCGTCGTTGGGTTGTTTGTAGCTGTCGGGAGACAGGATAGTGATAGGAATGAGGATAAGGATAAGAAAGGGCTTGAGAAGAAGAAGAAGGGAAAGAAAGTTAGTAATGATGATAGACAGGATGTGAAAGGAATTGAGAATGTTGAGAAAAAGGAAGAGAGTAAGGAACAGAATGAGAGTGATTTAGATAGTGGTAAGTGGGAATTAGTAGGTTGGAAGAAGAAGGGTAAGAAAGGTATGACTGAAAGTATGGATGTGAGTAGGGAAGTAGATTAATTATATTCGGAAGTGGGTAAGAAGGGTCAGAATGGAAGTAGCGAAAGTGAGAGTGAGAGTGAGCAGGAAGTCCAAAATGCAGTGTACATGAGAGAGGTACCCCGATGTGAGAAGTATGAGGAATATGGTAGTAGGGACCTAGGGGACTCTTTACAGAGTATGAGAAGTATTGTGTGGCTAAGTATGGGGATAACAAGAGAGTTAGGTAGCCTTTTGACAAGATTTTTCTCGAGTATGTATGTGATAATGATGAGTGTAGATGTGTCATATGAAAGTATTAAAACTAGGATTATGGAACAGGCTAGGAGGAAAAAGAGTAGTGTTAGGTACAGGAGGAGGCGAGAATGAATGTTGGTGAGTCATTGTCTATGCATGTATGCCGGTTGGAGACAATAGCTAGGAAAAAGTTTGGAAATGAGGGAATAAATAGGTGTAAGGAGTTGGTGAGGAAGTTGTTAGCGACTGTGCCTGAGAGTGTATGCGAGTTCATAAATCTGAAATGTAAGGAGAAAATGAGATAGATGAATGAGAGGTTGTTGTGCAATGATATTTTAGAGATAGTTGGGGATTATGAGCTAGATAGGTGTCTGAAAGAGAGCAGAAGTGTCAGCGTCAGGACTGAAGTAAATGAGGGTATACTTGAATTTAAGAGCTATATGGAGGCAGTTTTAGAAGGGCCGAGGCGAATGGCAGAGCGAGTGGTTGATAGGAGCGTTAATGTAAGTGTTGTTAAACCTAAGAGAGATGGGAGTACAAGCATTGGAAGAGTATGATCAGTCAGTCGTGAACGAGAGCTGCATAAGGGTGTTAGTGTTAGAGTACAAATGGTTGATAAGGCGTGTAATACGGATGACTTTGAGGGAATGAATGGTACTTGTAGTGTGTGTGTGGGTTTGAATTGACAGGGTTAAGTGAGATTTTAGTGGGAAGGGAACCGAGTAGTAATGAAGTGGTTAATAATATGGATGAAGCTTTGCAAGAGTTTGACAGAACTATGGATGAACTGAGTGGTTTGGCAGCAGAAATACGGGAGATATTGGCACAAGAGCTAGAAGGTGTAAATGATGTAGTGAATGAGATTTGGGAGGATAGCAGTGAGGGAGATAATGAGAATCTGAATGAAAGTGGTTTGGAAGAAGTGAATGGGGATGTAACTGAGAGAGTGTATGAGGGTACTCAAACAAGATCCAGGGGGCCTGCATCCGAGCATCCTTAGGTGTTTGCTAAAAGCAATTTAGTGTGGGTCTTGTGAGTGTAAGGAGACATTGTCAAATGTAACGGGAGAGGTAATATGGAGGAGTGATATGGTAGTTACATTTGACAACGTCTTTCAGGGTTGCTTGAGAGAGAGAGAGAGAGAGCGCGAGAGAGTGAGTGAGAGCATCGATGGGTTGTTTGTAGTTCTCGGGTATAATTGAGAGTTTAAGTGTTTTTGTGTTTGATGTATTGTGTTTGTGTTTGGTGTTGCTGAATGGTAGTGTGCAAGTGCGTATGTATTTTGTGAAGAGTGTGACCGAGTGAGCTGTCGAGAGAGAGAGAGAAAGAACGTAAGTGACGGATGGATAGTTAGTGATGGTTTGATTTTTGGGCGATCGTTTTGGATTGCCTGCTGGCGCGGTTGCGGGCCAGTCAGTGAGTCAATCTGTGATGAGCAATCGAAGAGGACAGAGATAAGGCAGAGTCTATCGATGGTCAGTTGTTGTATGATTTGAATTATTTTGGTATTGTATAGTTGTTGTGCATGTGTCTGTATGGTTGTTGTTGAGCTAAAGAGTGTCTGTTATATTTGATTTTGTGTTTTGATGTTTATGAGTTGTTTGTTCGAGACGATGTTTGCGGTTATTTGTGTGTTGGTTTGTCGAGGTGTCTTTGATGTTGTTGGTGTTGTTTATGCACTGAGTTGTTGTGTTTCTGAGTTGTTGTATGATTTATTGTGTTGTTTTTGAGTTGTTGGTATTTGTTTCCGTATTGATTGTTAAGTGGTTTTTTTGAGTTCTTGTATAGTTTTGGTGCTTGTCTGTCTTTGTGTGTTGAAGTCAGTGGTTTTTGTGCCTCGACAACTGTATCCAGCAGACGGCACAACGTCTTGCCCTGAGTGTCTTAAGTCTAAAGTTAGTACATGTGTTTGTGTTTTGTGTGTTCTGTATCTCACTAAGCCAATTGTCCTGTGTAATTAGTAACATAAAGGGGAAAGTGTGGCTGGGAGAACCATTTGTCAGCCATGTTCGATAAAGTAAATGTGGGGAGATCTTGTTGCTTGCTTTGCTTAGCTTGTGATTCAGCCACAATGTAGTATCTTAATTCACTTACTTTTGTACCTTCTTATATGACTGCTTGTGTGCTGTCGACACGTTTAAAGAAAAAAACTAAGATCTTTATATGTCCTTAGGAAACCTGATATACCAGCTGCACGCTGATGAGAAAAATATAATAAGAAGAATTGAGAAGATTCTATATATGTTAAATGCCGTTGAAACAGCTATAATAATAATAATAATAATAATAATAATAATAATAATAATAATAATAATAATAATAATAATAATAATAATAATAATAATAATAATAATAATATAAAAAGGAAGAAAATGCTCTTTGAGGCAAATTTTGTTGAATAAGATGGCTGCATTTTGCAAACTGAAAACCAGCAGCTTGGTGATGAGAAATAACCCATTCCTTACTGGCAGGATCCCTTGAAGAAAACCAATGTGGTCTACCAATACAAATGCCCCGTCCGACAATGCTTCTGCTCCTACATTGGTATGATCGCTATGTGCTTCTTCAAGAGAATTTGCTGCCATGCCCAAGAGGGTGCTACCTTTAATCACGCCAGAAGTGCCATAACTTGAGAACAATAAACCAAACGACGGACCATTGCTGCCTACGCCTCTTAGAAGCCCTACGCATCAGGGGAGAGAAGCCTAACCCCAGAACCCCACAAGAAACCAACTTCCTCCCGAAGGCAGCTCGATGTGCAGTGCCAAACGGCCCCCTGATGAGCGAACCAGTCAGGAACGTCCATCTGCAGGCTGCTGTTGTTTTAGTTTATTAAGCTGGCCTTATGCTAGCACGGGCTCTTGCTCACAGAGCATCCCGTAGGATTGAATGTTAACATCTGCGGGCAGCGATTCCAACGCACGTCCCCAGATGTACCCGAACGCTCGCATATGAGAAGACCCGCAACCATCTTTGAGCAAAACAAGGCTTCTCCTGAGGAGAATTCCCTCAGGCCTCCAATGAGAAATCGACCTTTTGAAGACCACTATACATACCGCCACGAGCTCCGTGCGTCTCCAGATTCATCTCTGCGTCTCCAGATTCATCTCAACTTCCAGAAGATTACCATGGAGCTGGTCGAAACATGTCGACAGAAAAAATACTAAATATACCAGAAATAGACGTCAGATAAAATGAATACTACCGAAACAGAAATCCATGACATTATAACTGTGCCCATCTACGGCTTTTCAATCCCAGGTTTAGGTTTCAGTAACTTACAGTAGAAGCAAATAAAGGACTTATTTTGTAAGAAATACACTACTTACATCCTCACAAAAACATGAACGTTGGCCAACTATTGACCAATTTTGATGTGCAGAGTATTACTCCCACTTACATCCAAGGCTTTGTAGTGACAAGCATATCTGCGTATATCTAAAGAGCGCAAAGAATTCAAGAAGTTAATTGGGTGTTGTGACCTATTACAACTATATATTTGGTAAAAAAAAAGTGACCAGTAGATTCTATACATTATATTATATACATACATATATATATATAAATATAATATAATATATATATATATATATATATATATACATACATATATATATATATATATATATATATACATACACATATATACACAATATATATATATATATATATATATATACATACACATATATACACACACATACATTATATATATATATATATATATTATATAAATGTGTGTATGTATATATACATGTGCGTATAATAAGTATTTAGCTTTACATTTAAATACCTTTATAAAAAATTAGATAAGTAAGTAAAATACAATCACTTGTCAATGAAACAATGTAATTCTTACAATACCTATGTTTCCCCCTTTCCTTTCTTTAATCCTTTTAAGGTATGTTAATTTACCCGTCTTGCTTCCCCAACACATTTCGACAAAAACATCAAAATATTGATTTCCACTCCTCTCTTTCTCCAACTCCTTCTAGTTGGGCGGCGTAATATATTTCCTCCGATAAATCTTTGCCAAGACTCGTAAGTTTAGTTGACAGCTGCAATCTTCTTTCATTAACAAGAGCTTCCCCCCACCCCCAGGATGCATTAAGCAAATCCTTTCTCTCACTATCTTTCTCCGTCCGTCTCTCTCTCTTTCTGTGTGTATGTGTGTGTTTGTAGAAGTAACTTATTTCTAACTGATCTGTGGGATAATGTATTTTTGGATATAGTTTAACAGCAATTTCGAATCTGTATGTATTTATGTATGTATATGTGTGTGTGCGCACGCGCATGAGCGCTTATATGCAGATATACAGTATACACTTTGAAAAATAGACCCCTTTAACTCTCTAATAATATCTAGGGAAATAATCTATTAATCCCACTGTCACTTAAACGTCTGTCAGTCACTATCATTCTCAATGCTGTCACGCTTCCTCTCACACAAAAATACCTCTTTCACCTTCTGACTTCCCCAACTTCTCCCACGTCAGTTGTTTCGAGACGTAATGGAAATATTTCATAGCATTTCATCAACTGACATA
>NC_087201.1:69277637-69280137 GCF_015104395.2 Macrobrachium nipponense
CGAGCTTATTCTTAAACACTTCTACGCTCACTCCTGATATGTTCTTCACATGAGCTGGCAACGCATTATCGATGCTGGTGCGTAGTGGATTAATGTCCTGTGTGCTTTCCTTAGTTTTTCTGGTATAGGTTTTGGGCACTATTAATCTACTTCTGCTTGTTCTTTCTGATATTTTTAGCTCTATGGTGTTTTCGGTAATTCCTTCTATCTGTTTCCATACTTGTATTATCATATAGCGTTCTCTTCTCCTCTCTAGACTATATAGTTTTAAAAATTGTTGTCTCCCAGTAGTCAAGGTCCTTAGCTTCCTCTATTCTAGCTGTAAAGGACCTTTGTACACTCTCTATTTGTGCAATATCCTTTTGGTATTGTGGGTACCATTTCTTATTGCAATATTCAAGTGGACGACGCACATACGTTTTATAAAGCATAATCATGTGTTCGGCTTTTTTGTTTTGAAGTGCCGTAACATTCCCATTTTTGCTTTGCATTTTGCCAATAGTATTGCTAGTTGATCATTACATAGCATGTTCCTATTCAACATCACACCAAGATCTTTAACTGCTTCCTTATTTGTGATTATCTCGTTTTTTGTTCCCCTATATGCAAATAACATTCCTTCTATATCTCCATAAATTATTGATTAAAATTTATCAGTTCTTTACCTCTGCCCATTCATATATTCGTTTATGTCTCTTTGTAGCGAGTTCCTATCTTCCTCACAAGTAATCTCTCTACTTATGCATGTGTCATCGCCGAAACTTCTCACTACCGAGTCCTTAACATTACTGTCTATATCTGCAATCATAGTAACAAACAGCAATGCACCTAACACTGTACCTTGTGGCACACCGGATATTAACTTAGCTTCATCCGATTTCTTATCGTTTGCAATCACTATGAGTTATCTATTTTGCAAAATTTCTCTTATCCATCTTCCTACTTTGTCCACAATATTGTTTTCTAATTTTCTTTGGTAACATATTATGGTGTACCTTGTCAAAAGCTTTTGCAAAGTCTAGGTAAACCACATCTGTATCTTTTTCATTTATCATATTTTTATATATGTTCTCACGATGGACCAACAGTTGGATTTGTGTGCTTTTTCCGTATGCAAAACCATGTTGTCCTATATTAAACAAATTATTTTTCACTAAATGTTTCATTATATTTTTCTTCATTACCCTTTCATACACTTTCAAAATATGTGATGTTAGACTCACAGGCCTATAATTACTTGCCTCTAGTCTTGATCCACTTTTGAAAGTAGGGGTAATATGCTAATTTATGTTCATCTTAAATCTTGCCTGTATCTACACTTTGTCTTAATAATATTGCGAGCAGCTTTACGATACGATAAAATGAACTACTTTCTTCAACAAAATGGCAGGGATGCCGTCCAGTCCGGCTTCTGATCCATGTTTAATTTGATTAATAGCCTTCAGTAATATCTGTCTGATAAATATTCATTATTTTCATCTCTTATTTCTGTATCATTATCTTCATTATCAATTCTAGGTGTAAATTCTTTCTTATATCTTTCTGCTAATATGTTGCATATTTCCTTTTTTTCATTCGTTAATCACCATTCATTTCTTAGAGGGCCTATTTCTATTCTTTTATTCACCTTTTCCGCATATGAGTTGCTTGATAAATTCTATGGTCTATTCTTCAAAGTCCCGTTTTTCATTTTCTTTTGATTGTATAATCTTTTGTTCAGCATTTTCTATCTTACTTTTTATTTCCATCATTTTCCATGTATTCTTTTCTTTTGCGAGACCTTTTTTCCACTCTGATTTTCTGGAACAATATCCTTCTGCCTCTTAGTATGCATGACTGATATTTACTTTTCTTCTTCGGTATATACATATCCACTATTTTCTCTAATATTTTATATAATATATCCGTATTTACCTGTATATTATCACTTACGGATATGTTTTCCCAGTCTTTGTTTAATTCTTCATTTATTTCTGACCATTTTATATTCTTACTATAGAAATTGTATTTTCCATATCCTTCCCAATTTTTCATCTCTTGCTTATCTCTTTTTGTGCTTGCTCTGGAACAGACTGTCAATTCTATGACACTAAGGTCTGAAATACTCGTATTATACACTTATTTCTTAAACATAATTCACCTCGTTCACAAATACTAGGTCTAAAATATTATACTTTCTTGTTGGCAGGTGATTTATATGCTGAATGTTGTGTTCTAGTAGCATATCTAATAGCTTTTCAAATTGCCTACTATCACTCTTTTTTTAGATTTATAAATACAACCACAATCTCCTATTCGTTCTTTCCAATCTACGAAAGGAAAGTTAAAGTCTCCGGATAGGAGTATAGTCCAGTTTTTGTGATGTCTTCATATATCATCCAATTTTTCTATTATTATGTCAAACATTAGTATTAGGGGGTCTGTATATTACGATGTTCCGTAATTTTTCAGATTCAAATTAATTCACATTCTGTGTTACTATATTTCTCACATCTTTTTC
>NC_087201.1:69282637-69290137 GCF_015104395.2 Macrobrachium nipponense
TCGAGACATTTTCTGAAGATTTTCTTTAATCAAGAAAAATGTTGCCCCAAGAGGTGGGGCAGCTAATCCACACACCATGTTGCTAGAGTGCTGTTAAAAGCTATAGTTATCTTCAAGACTACTGGCATATGCCGAGCATAGTTCTTGATAGCGTCTTGTCACGTACAAGAGGGCGCTATCAGGAGCCACGAAGAAGCTCTCTTTGAATACCACTCAAGAGGCCTTCCTACTCCCCACTATTGTATGGAGAAGCCTAAACCAAGGCCATATGGTAAATAAATAGTACCACACCAGATACGACCATCGAAGAAGACTCCCCAGATCAAGACACACCAGACTACACAGGCATAACGTTACGCAACAGCAACGAGCCAATGACACTTCGGCAAGTAGTGACGTCATGCAACCGCCTCCTCCAACCAATCAGAATCTCGCACGGAGGTGCGACCTTCCCTTACGTCGGAGCGGCTTCTTGAGGCTTCCGCCAACATGGGATCAATAGGTGAGCCAGTTAGCCAATCAGAATTCGTCTCTAAAGGCCCCATGCTGTGCAACACACTATATACTCTAGGACTCTGCAAGAATTTCAGTCCCCCACCACCTGGTCGACGATGTCCTTCTGGGTTTAAGGACGAAACTTGTAAGACGAAGAGAGGAGAAGGAGAGAGAGAGAGAGAGGAGCAGACGCCCTTGAGCAAGAGGAATCCAAAATGTCATTTAGTATCGTTTGTCGACTAGGCTTAAGATCCAATTTGTACTGTATTTTGTACAATATATTCAATTTGACAAATACCACGTTTTTTTTACATGAATCCCCCATTTGGCGTTTTAATAGCCAGTTTGAGTACAGGAGAGAAGTCCATAATAAGAAGAATAGATAAACTTCTATACAAAATAAACGCGGCTGAAATAGCCATTATTTCAAATAATAATAATAATGGCAATAATAACCTCTCTCAGTAAACCTTTTATTACATATGAAATTAATTTTAGTAATAGAGAGAGAAGTAGAAACTGGTATCATGTTTCTAATAATAATAATAATAATAATAATAATAATAATGAAAGCGTCCATCATAATAGGCCTAATCTTCTAACTGTATTTATTTTTTCTAAGAGAGAGAGAGAGAGAGAGAGAGAGAGAGAGAGAGAGAGTAAGGCTAAAAGGATAAATTAGTAGATTCTGATGGAGGAATTTTTCTTTTGTATTTTTTTCGTAGTTTTTTCCGTACAACCTACTCCATTTCCTCTCTGTCTGTCTTTTTCTGTGGTGTGGAAATTAACGGGATAATTGTTTTTCTTTGCTTCTTTTTTATTATTTTTTGAAATAATACTGAGAATTCTCTTCTCCAGTACTTCGTTTGTGCTATGAGGCTACTGGATTTCCCATTCTATTTTATTTTTTATTATATCCAAATGATCTTATTTACGACTTCATTTTCATATTGACGACAGATAATTCTCGGTCATAAAAGGAACCTCTAAGTGATAAATTAAGTGTAATTTTGCTCCCCAGTAAACTAATAAAAAACAATGAGGCGATGCGAATATCCTCATATTAATATTTTATTATCATTAGGTAACAGAGCAATAAAAACAAATTCTTATTTGATGAGAACGTAATGTATTATAAGTACCATTATTACTAAAAATAAAAGTGTTGCTTGGGTGAGAGAAATGAGTATAGATACCTTACATTATATATATACGTATATATATATATATATATATATATATATATATATATATATATATATATTATATATATATATAGGATAATATATGTATGGATATATATATATACTATATATAAATATATATATAATATATATACAATATATATATAATATGTACAGTGTATATATATATATATATATATATATATATGTGTGTGTGTGTGTGTATGTGTGTGATGTGTGTGTGTGTGTGTGTGTGTGTGTGTGTAGAATCTACCGGTCATTTTTACCAGATGCATATGAATTTGTAATGTTAACGTCTCAAATTTTTTGCTCTTTTTTGGACACGCTTCTTCAAATTTCTTTGAAGTTGGAGCTCAAGACTTTGTAGTGATATGTATATATATATATACTATATATATATATATATATATATATATATATATATATATATATATATATATATATATATATATATATATATATATATATATATATTATATATATGTATATATATATATACATATTATATATATATATATATATATATATGATATATATATATATATATATATATATATATTTCATATCTATATATATGTATGTATATGTGTATGTATATATGCACTCATTAACGTTCATTCTCTTCAAAAACCACAAGCACACACATACACACACAAAAAGCTCTCCTTTTCACTCCTCTTTTTTTCAGATACTCTCTCTCTCTCTCTCTCTCTCTCTCTCTCTCTCTCTCTCTCTGGGATAGTCCCTGGAACAAGTCCCTGGAATTGATGTTAACGACCTCTCTGCGTTATGGAATTCTTTACAATGGTTCCCTTTTGCGAACGAGGAAGCCTTCCAGGAACTTCAAGTTGTCCGATGGAATGTTCTCGTGATCAATGAAGGGTTTGGTAAAGTGGAAAGCAGTAAAATCATATATTAACATATAGTATATATATATATATAATATATATATATATATATATATATATATATATATATATATATATATATATATATATATATATATATATATATATATATATATATATATATATATATATATAAAGTGTAAATTTGTCATTTAAAAAACCGAAGCATACGTTTTGCAACCTCACCTGATATTTAATAGTTTCATTACTCTTCAGTGAATTTGGGAATAATTTGCACAGTAGAGGGAGTTCATATATAAGTGCATATGACAGCTAGGATTTGAACCTATACCTATACCTATACATATACATAGTACAGGTTTGATCCACTAGGCTATCATGAGACGCCAAGGTACCTCAAATCAACTTTAAAAAGCCTGTTTAATAGAGAATAAAATCCTTACTTAATTTCTTCATAAGTGCTATTTTGCCATATTTTGTTATCACGGTCTTAAATTCATTTGCCTTAATTATTTCTCATAACAGTTGTTTGCGACTCGTTGATAATGAAATAATGGATGTATAATCGTCAACTATCAAAATGTAATCCTGTTAGTCTTTATGTTTAATCCTTTGAAATGAGATATTTATTGACATCATCCTGTAAATTTGAATTGCATTGATACACTATTCAATATTTTTCTAATTTTAGTTGCAGATTACGGTTTATGTATAAATTAGATATTAATGCCTGTAGAGTAAAGAAAGACGTTTGCTTAATACTTTCAAATATTTTAACTGAATTTAGTGACATCAAACCATCCAGTCAGCACTTGAATTATATTGGTAAGGTTTATAAAATACTTACATTTGAACTACAGACTATTCTTTGTGTAGAAATTAGAGTTTATTTGTTTTAGAGTAACCAAAGATATTTGCTGGAAAGTTTTATAAATTTTAATTGAACTGTGTGGCATCAACATAGTCAGGACTTAAATTACATGAGTACTGTTATAGATTTCATTCATTGGAGCAACAGAAAATGTTTTTATGTAGAAACTGGATTCCAATGGCTGTAGAGTAAACAAAGACATTTTCTGAATATTTATATATTTAATTTGAACTATACGAGGAGTCAAAAGTTGTTAATAGCTTTGATACTGCTTTGATAATGTTGTTAGCATTTTTTTTTATTTGAGCTGCAGATTATAATTGTGATTTATAAATTAGATTTTAATAGTTATAGATGTTTGTCCCCGAAAGGAAGGCGCTAAAAAATATATGAAATGGCAAACCGCCCTTGTTAATGATGCGAGGACTTGGTAGCAAGAGGTAAACGGGAAAATATCAAGGGTTGCTCAACCCTCCCTTCTGAACATGACTATAAAATCGATTGATAAATATTACGGTCTTTGAAGCGAGACTTCCGTTGTGGTCTCATAGTAATAGAAAGAAGCTCTCTGGAATGCTCTGTGATATTTGTAGGGTATCATCAGTGCTGGCCGTCTCTTGCTTTAGGAAGCAAAATATTTTCTAATCATTTTGATTTAGAGAAATGCTTGTCTTTACATAAAGGAGAAACTGGCGTTTAGATATATATATATATATATATAATATATATATATATATATATATATATATATATATATTAATCAGCTAAAACTTTAATGACTAAGTGTCTTGTGAAGGGAAAGTGTCAGATTTGTTTTGATAATATATGTATATATTTGTATATATATATATATATATATATATATATATATATATATATATATATAGATAGATAGATAGATAGATAGATAGATAGATAGATAGATAGATAGCTAGATAGCTAGATTGCTAGATAGCTAGATACATACATACATACATCAATCTATACATACATACTATATATATATAATATATATATATATATATATATATATATATATATATATATATATATATATATATATATATATATATATATTTCTTCTTTCCCACCGTTATCCCTGCACTAAGGGGGTCCGGGTTAGCCTTACTAAACATCAGGACATGGTTTATTATTTGGCAAAGGGGTTTTTACAACCGCATGCCTTGCTATCATCAACCACAGTTATTTGCGGTGGGACCTCACCTTGACTAAAAAAGTAAGACTGCAAGGCAGCAGCTGTCCTTTTAGTCGCCTTTTACGACACGCAGACCTACGGTGTTAGTATTCTTACACCCCTACCACAGGGTATATATATATATATATATATATATATATATATATATATATATATATATATATATATATATATGTGTGTGTGTGTGTGTGTGTGTGTGTGTAATGTAATCCTGACCTCATGCAGTTGAGTAAATTAGATGAAACATGTTATATATATATATATATATATATATATATATATATATATATATAATATATATGTATACTATATAAAAGATAAATATATATATATAATATATATATAATTATATAGGAGAAGAAGAGGAGAGAGAGAGAGAAGGGAGAGAAGGAATGAGCGAGAGAGAGAGAGAGAGAGAGAGAGAGAGATATGTAATCGTGACCTCATGCAGTTGAGGAAATTAGATAAAACATGTTAGCGTAATTTTTCTTCATCATATACATTATATGGGTATTTTGATACATATCTCAGAAACGCTAAATTCGTTATGGCTATTTTTTTATTTGTTTAGTTCTGTAAATAGACGTTGAAAAAGATATTACATATGATATAGGCGTTCTCATATATAGTAAAAGAAGTCTTTATAAGTAGACTTTAGTTGTAGAGAAAAAAAATCCGTAAAGAGCATATCATATGGTAAATAGAATTCCTAAAGTATATGTCATAATAAAAAATCCTAATAGGTATATCTTAGGTAAAATAAAAATTTGGATAAGTATATCTCATATAGTAACAGTAAAAGGTTCTTTGTAAGTGTATTTCATACAAAATTTAATAATCCTAAGTCATATCATATATGATAACATCAATAGGTCTCATATATAATAGTAAAAAATCTAAATAGCATATCTCATATATATTAAAGGAAATTCTTAATAAGATATCATATATGAAAATAAAAATCCTAATTAGTGGTATATCTCGTGTATATTGAAAAGAATTCCTAAAAACTAAATGTCATATATGATACAAATTCGTAATTAGTACATCTCATATAATAAACAATAATTCATGCTAAGTATATCTCATATATAAAAAAAACATATCCTATCAAGCATATCTCATTAATAAATTCTTAATAAGTATTACTCATATGCAAGAAAAAATGTTCTAATAAGTATATCTTATTTACACTCAAAAAGAATCGTAATAACATCTCATATATAGTCTAAACCAAATGGGATTGTTATTTCCTTGCCGCTGGTTGTAATCTGTTCTTTCTGTCCTCGACATTACATTACATTCTTATTTTCCCTCGACGAAGAGAAATTAGGCAGATGAGTTTTCGCCCAGGGAAGGGTGAGGGGATGGGGAAGGGTCTATCTTTTACCCCTTTTCAACCCTTTTCTTTCCCTTTTCAAGATTTCAGCAGCAAAAGTCACGTAATTCGGCGCCTTTTCTCCTCCGAGACTAATGGATTTGGTGGTCCCCTTTCATTTGCCTCGTAAATTTCCTCGGTCTGTGTTATTTGGGGCCTCAGTCGTTTACTGTCATGGACAAAGACCTTCTCTGACCCGCGGTAATTTACCGGAATGCTAATTAATCTTAAGCTTTTTCTCTTTTACTTTTATTTTTCCAAAATCTGGTAATGAGAATTGAAGAACGAATTTTCAGCTTTCACCAAAAGAAATCTATTGCGATGGCTGTGTCTGTCTGTCGGCACTTTTTATGTTCACTCTTTTCATACCCGCCTTCAGATCTTAATTACTACTGAGGCTAGAGAGGTGCAAATGGGTATGCTGATCATCAAACATACCAAATTACAGTCTCTAGCGTCAGTAATTTTTATTTTATTGAAGGTTCAAGTTAGCCAGTAAACAAGAAAGCAATCAGACAATTAAGCAACCAATCACAGCATTTGAGCTTGCCAAAAAGCAAAAACCTGGGAATGAATAGCAACGGAAACAAAAGCAAGTAAACAAGATAAACAAACAAAGAAATCCTTGAATCAAGCAAGCAGGCAATCAAACAAACCCCACCCCTTTATAGTTTACCAGAAAGCAAGATCCTGGTAGTAAAAAGAATAGGAAAAGGAGAAGCATTTAAACAAGCAAACAAAAAAATTCTTTAAATCAAGCAACCAGGCAACCAAGCAAGCAACTACCGCATTAGAGTTTCCCAGAGAGCAAGAACTTGGAATGAAAAGGAGAAGAGAAACCGAACCAAGTATGCAACCAAACAAGAAAGCAAGTTCTTGCATCAAGAATGCAGATATTACCAACCAAGCAACTCCCACTGGCAATCAAGAAAGCAACAACTGTTTTAGAGTTTACAGAAAACGAGAACCTGGAAAAGATAAGGAGAGGACTAAAATAGGAAATAAGCAATCAAATAAGCAAGCAAATCCTTGAAATAAGCAAGCAGGTTATCAAGCAAGCACCTACAATAATGAATCTTCCCAATAAAGCAAGACCCCAGGAATAAAAAGAAGAGAAAAAGAAGAAGCAGTTAAGCAAACAAACAAACAAAGAAATACTTCCATCAAGCAAGCAAGCAAACAATCAGGCAACCGTGCAAGCAACCGTTACTTTAGAGTTTCCCACAAAGCAAGATGTATGAAAACAAGTATAAAAACAAGACTATTCTTCAGTCAAGCAAATAAATGAACAAGCAAGCAATGAAGCTCGAAGCAAACATGCACGAGTTTCAGACAAACTATGGAGAAAAGCTTGTAGATTGGGCTTCCGGGGAAAGGGAATCGTTAAAATCGACGTAAAAACTGTTAAATTACTTACGTACTGTTCCTTGTCATGAGTGGTGGTAAGCTTCGGGTGTTAGGTTTTT
>NC_087201.1:69295137-69312637 GCF_015104395.2 Macrobrachium nipponense
CTATGTGTGCCGTTTCTAGGATCACACTCTTCTGCATGAGTCCTGGAGCTACTTCAGCCTCTAGTTTTTCTAGATTCCTTTTCAGGGATCTTGGGATCGTGCCTAGTTCTCCTATGATTATGGGTACGATTTCCGCTGGCATATCCCATATCCTTCTTATTTCTATTTTCAGATCTTGATACTTATCCATTTTTTCCCTCAATTTCTCTTCAACTCTGGTGTCCCATGGTATTGCGACATCAATGAGTGATACTTTCTTCTTGACTTTGTCAATCAACGTCACGTCTGGTCTGTTTGCACGTATCACCCTATCCGTTCTGATACCATAGTCCCAGAGGATCTTTGCCTGATCGTTTTCTATCACTCCTTCAGGTTGGTGCTCGTACCACTTATTACTGCAAGGTAGCTGATGTTTCTTGCACAGGCTCCAGTGGAGGGCTTTTGCCACTGAATCATGCCTCTTTTTGTACTGGTTCTGTGCAAGTGCCGGGCATTCGCTTGCTATGTGGTTTATGGTTTCATTTTTCGTATTGCACTTCCTACATATGGGAGAGATGTTATTTCCGTCTATCGTTCTTTGAACATATCTGGTTCTTAGGGCCTGCTCTTGTGCCGCTGTTATCATTCCTTCAGTTTCCTTCTTTGCCCCTCTGTACCTTCCAGCTCTCCCCTCTGTAGCATGCCATCTCATCGCTGGCTAGTTCTTTAGTCTGTCTCATGTATTATCTGTGCATTGGTTTGTTGTGCCAGTCCTCTTTTCTGTCTGTCATTCTCCTGTCTCTGTATATTTCTGGGTCTTCGTCTACTTTTATTAGTCCTTCTTCCCATGCACTCTTTAGCCACTCGTCTTCACTGGTTTTCAGTTATTGCCCCAGTGCTCTGTTCTCGATGTTGACACAGTCCTCTATAATTAGTAGTCCTCTCCCTCCTTTCTTTCGTGTTATGTATAGTCTGTCCGTATTTGCTCTTGGGTGTAGTGCTTTGTGTATTGTCATATGTTTCCTGGTTTTCTGATCTATGCTGCGGAGTTCTGCCTTCGTCCATTCCACTATTCCTGCGCTGTATCTGATTACTGGCACTGCCCATGTGTTTATGGCTTTTATCATATTTCCGGCGTTGAGTTTTGACTTGAGTATCGCCTTGAGTCTCTGCATATATTCTTTCAGATCGTGTCCTTCATCTCTTGGTGTTTTATCTCCCATCTGCATATTCTTTCCTGATCGTGTCCTCATCTCGGTTGTTTTATATCCCCTCCTTCCATTATTCCCAGGTATTTGCATCCTGTCTCATCTATGTGTTTGATGTTGCTCCCATCTGGTAGCTTTATCCCTTCAGTTCTCGTTACTTTGCCTTTTTGTATGTTGACTAAGGCGCATTTTTCTATTCCAGACTACATCCTGATGTCCCCAGATACAATCCTTACAGTCTGGATTAGGGTATCTATTTCCTTGATGCTCTTACCATACAGCTTAATGTCGTCCATGAACATCAGATGGTTGATTCTGTTGCCTCTTTTCTTGAGTTGGTACCCGGCATCCATCTTCTGTAGTACTTTTGTCATGGGAATCAGGGCTACTACGAAGAGTAGTGGGGACAGTGAGTCGCCCTGGAAGATCCCTCTCCTGATATTAACCTCTGCTAGTCTTATTGTATTCCAGTTGCGCATTGTATTTTTGAGGAAGCTGATGGTGTTTTCCTCTGCCCCATATATTTTCAGGCATTCTATTAGCCATGTGTGTGGTATCATGTCGAAAGCTTTCTTATAGTCTATCCATGCCATGCTTAGGTTGGTTTTCCTTCTCCTACTGTTCTTCATTACCATTTTGTCTATCAGGAGCTGGTCTTTTGTGCCCCTACACTTCCTTCTGCAGCCTTTCTGTTGGTGGGGGTGGATGGTGTTTTGTCTCCTCTAGGTAGTTGTATAGCCTTTCACTGATGATACCTGTTAGTAAGTTCCACATTATTGGTAGGCAGGTGATAGGCCTGTAGTTACTGGCTATATTTCCCTTACTCTTGTCTTTTTGTACTAAGGATGTTCTTCCTGTGGTCATCCATTTGGGTGCATGGTGATTTGAGATACAATGCTGGAGTTGTTCTGCTATTCGTGGGTGTAGGGCCTTGAAGTTTTTGAGCCAGTATCCATGGACTTCACAGTTTGGCATTTTCTTTAGTTGGTGTCTGACTGTGTCTGTCGTGATCTCTGTGAATCTTTGTTTTATTCTCCCTGTTTCTTCTTCCTTGACTTCCTGGAGCCATGTTGCATGTTTGTTGTGTGATACCGGATTGCTCCATATGTTTTCCCAGAGTCTGTTACTTGGTTTGGCTTCACGAATTTCTGGGTGGTTGTCTTCCCCTCTTAGTTGGCTGTATAGTCTTTTCTGGTTAGTTCCGAATAGTTTGTTCTGTTGGTATCCCTTATTCCTGTTCATGTACCGTTGGATCTTATGTGCTTTGGCCTTAAGCCTCTGTTTTACATCTTCTATTGTGTTGTTTAGTCCCCTCTCTTGTACTTTGTATTTCTCGTTGAGTTCCTCCCTTGTTTTCTTGCTTCTTAGCCTTTTTTCTGCCATCTCTTTCAGTTTACTCAAGTCAGATCTCATCACCATGATTTGCTTTTCCAGGCGCCTTTTCCAAGGAGGTTGCTGTTTTGGTTTCTGTTGGGTTGGTTGAGCTGGTGGTGTTGGTGTTCGAATCCCCATCAGTTCTGCTACTAATCTTGCTCCTGCATATACCAAGTTATTTGTTTCTGTGATACTGGTGGTGTGTATTATGCCCATTATTTCATTGACCTCACTTGTTTTCTCCCTTAATTTCTTGGTGTTGTAGGCTTTCATGGAGGGGATCTTTGTTCTCTCTGTATCTGGCTCCATCCATTGTCTAATCTTTTCTACCCATTCCGTCCTCTCTGTTACTTCGTCGGTGTTTCTTCGTGTGTCGTTGTTTGATACCTCATCCTCCCTGTCGTCTTCTGTGGCATCGTCTCTCAGTTCGTCTTCGTGTAATTCGTTGTCGTGTGACATTTCCCTTTCCAGTTCTCTTTCTGTTGGGGAGAGCCAGTTCTTTTTCTTTATGTTCCTTACTTGGTCTGCCAGCCTCTGCTCTGTTTGGGGGGTGTTATTCCTCTCATTCCAGATGTTGACCAATCTTCTTCTATATCCTCTCTCCGTCGGGTTGCTTCTGATGTAGCATCTCCATATTTCCTTATTTTCTTCTCTTGTCCATTTCTTCCTTTTTTCTTCTGTAGCTCCAATCTCGGGCTGTTGATTTCTGTCGTTGTGGTGATCAGTTGCTGGATGACGACCTCCAAGTACCTGAGCGTCTTCCCCTTCAATTGGGTTGAATACCTGGGTGCCGGACGAAGCTCCTCTGTTGCCAGAGTTTCCATTTACGTCGTTGTCGTTTATGCCTTCATTTCTTTCCATCATTGCTGAGTTTTGCTATTTAACCCATAGCTGGACCCTACCCCATCAGGGATAGGTACTCATTTACAGCTGAGTAGACTGAGGAAATTATGGTAAAGATCCTTTCCCAAGGAATCAACGCCGAGGAGAGCGGTCACCCATCCAACGACTGACCAGCCCCAATGTTGCTTAACTTGACTTAAGTCCATTGACGACCTAACCCACTCTTTATTATTATTATTATTATTATTATTATTATTATTATTATTATTATATTATTATTATTATTATTTATAAGGAACAAGCCCACAAGGGCCTCTGACTCGAAATTCAAGTTTCCAAAGAAAATGGTATTCATCGGAAAGACGTAACGGAGCGTAATAGGACATACAGAAAATAGAGATCTTGTTAGAGATGAAGCGTAAATAAATTGATAAATTAAAAGTAAATGATTACAATTTGAGATTGCAATACTAATAATAAACAGATTTAGTTTTCTTATAAAAAATGGAATAAATAGCTCACGGAATCTTTTCCGTTATGAGCAGACCTTGTCTAATACGGGAGATAATTAGTGTTATATACGGGGCTTTCCACTACGAAGAGCATACAATCATCCTCCTCAGTGTTCGTATAATTAATGGCTCTACTGAGAAGAGGCAAGTCTCCTTTGTTTCCTACGATTCTGGTCTCTAATGATCTCTTTGTTTCGCTGATATGCAGCAGCATCGTCTCCTGTTTGATTAAGCTTTGTTCTTCTTTTAGATGTGAAGCTCATTTGTGCATGTATGTATGTACGTATGTATGTAGAATTTTGGTTGTTTAACTTTTCATAATAACGAAGTTTACGAAGAATTTTGTTTTTCTTTAGTATTTTACTGATGTTTTTACCTTTTATTATTATTTATATGTGTATGTATGTATGTATGTATAGGCGTGTTTTTGGCCTGTTTATAATAATCAAGTTTAGGAAGAATGTTTGTTATTTGTCATTATATTGATGACCTTTAATGATTATGTATGTATGTATGTATGTATGTATGTATGTATGTATGTATGTATGTATGTATGAAGTTTAGGAAGAATTCCGGTTTGTAATTAACGTTATACTGATGATTTTTAATGAGTATCATATTTGTTTTTTTGTTTAGGTACGTTTCCAACTTGCCTTTTGTCTTGCTTTACTTCTAAGATTTGTATATTATTAATATTATGCTAAAATTCTATGTTTTTCATTTAATCTTGAAGAATCATTATTTTCTTAAACAAACAATGTTAAATAGCAATATGTCAAGTCTAAATTGAAGATTCAATTCAGACTGCTGTAACTGCAAAGTAAGATTTTATACGTGTTATAAAAGTGTTAAGTTGTTTTAGAATTACGTAATAAAATATAGGGAATTAGCCAAGACATTACTGAGAGGAAGTTAGCTTTGCCTACACTTGGGTAACGTGTCGTATTCGTGGCGTATGATCTAGATAATACATAAAAAATTTAATTCATAACAAATTAAAAAGATGTGAAATTTTATGGCAGTCACGTAGGTATGTGGATCTTTCCTTAAGATATTCATTAATTCCTTTGATGTCTATCTTGCCGCTTAAATTCTATTATCTTAATTAAGGTCTTCAAAGGCCTTCACTTTGAATAAAAAATATTTTCCTGTTTCGGAGACTAACTATACTCTTCAAAATTTATCGTTTCTTTAGTTGTTTTTAATAATTATCATCATAATTTAATTTGGGAAAGTATTTTACAAATTATAACTTTTCTCTCAGAGTTGAATGCGAAAAGAAGGATTGAAAATTTTACATGTTTTATAGGATTCTACATATTTATGCTTTTCGTCCTCAACAAGAGGCTGAGTTCTTTGTATCATTACTCTAAAGATGAATTTTATGTCCTCTGTTCTCGTAATTATAGCACGCACATATACACGCACACACACAGCATATTATATATATATATATATATATATATATATATATATATATATATATATATATATATATATATATATATATATATATATATATATTATATATATATATATATATATATATATATATATATATATATATATATGTATGTATGTATGTGTGGTGAGCGTGTATGTGCATGCTATAATTACAGGAGCAGGGGGCCAAAAATTTACCTTTAGAGTAATGATACAAAGAACTCTGTCTATTGTTGAGGACGAAGAACATGAATAAGTTGAATCCTATAAAACACGTAAACTTTTCAGTCTTTCTTTTCGCATTCAACTAAAAGAGAAAAATTGTAGGCTGTAAAATACTTTCCCAAATAAATGACGATGATAATTTAAAAAAAAAACTAACGAAACGATAAATATTGAAGAGTAAAGTAAGTCTCCGAAACAGGAATATATGTATATTATATATATATATATATATATATATTAATAATATATATATATATGATATATATATTATATTATATTATATATATATATATATATATATATAATATATAGATATATATATATTATAAGATATATATATATATGTATATCAGATGAAAGGGGCTATAATTAATAATATATTTAATATGCCAATGTGATGTGCTGTGACCTTTTTGGAATGCGCAGACTACCCATAGAGACAGTCTGAAGCGTTGTCCTGAGAAAGCTGATAAATCATTTTTGGGATGGAGTGATACGAAGGTGTATAGTTCAGCGGGTCAACATTCGTTCTGTAGTTATGTGTGAGGTCATGGGATCTTGTTCAAGTGCCTCTGGAAACTGGCTGCAACCAGTTACATGGGGCGTTGACGAAGTGTGGATTCATATGTACGTCTGTGCCTCTTCCGTTGATAATGGCATCTTTAGCAAAGTCTATGGGAAGTCTTAGGGAGAAATCTGTGGGAGAAAGGCAGAATGCTGGAATAGCTCTGCAAAAGTTTTTGATTATCTGTGTGTGATATTCCAGGCTGTAATGGGTAAGTGTTAACTTACTTTAGCCAAAGGGATGGCTTGTTTAGTATCGTGTAAAAATGTTTAATCTTTGACTTTGTCTTTACAACTGTGTGTGCTTACGAGTATGTTCTTGTGTCTTTGTAACCGGCGATTCTGGCAAGGGGAACGAGAGTCCTAGGGGGCTGAGGGTCCCATGGGGAGAAGAGATAATTGGTGTGACTAATTACTGATTAAGACATTTACATACTGGGGTTTTAACTGAGTTAGTTAGTCTGTGAGACTTGAATTATAATCTTTCCATTGTTAAATAAATATTATATTTTTTATATCTCTAACTCTCATTTGATGACCTGTTAGGATGGAGAGAGAGAGAGAGAGAGAGAGAGAGAGAGAGAGAGAGAGAGAGGAGGCTATGCTGGTGATCACTTTTGTGTATTTTATGAGCCGTGGGTACGCCTCCGAAGAGAGTTTTTGGGATTGTGGAAAATTGTTAAATTGTTAGATTTCAGTTACTAAGTGAGAGATAATGATAAAATATCTGTTTGTTAACTGTGGAAAGGAGAAGGGAAGGATTTTTATTAGAGTCATCAATTTTACCCAGGGCGGTCTGCCTCGAAAGAACTGGGAACAGTCAGATAGAACTGAGACATTGTGAGTGCATTCCCGAGACGATCCGCAAGTGTGTGAGTTAGCTTGTCTTGCGCAAATTCCGAGTTTTTTTTCTCATTATGAACTGGTAAGTGTTAAAGAACCTTTTTTTAGTCTTGGGAGGGTTTTTCTTTTGAATAATTTTGTGTAATGGGATTGGTTTGGGATACCACATTTTTTTTCCCCATAGTAGCAGAAAGTGAAGTGTTTTCTTTATTGGCGCATGTTTAAAAGAGACACATTCTTCTTTGTTTAACGTATACGTGTATGAACTGTTTTCATGCATGCGAAACTGTGCTTGAATTGCATTTTTTGCTTGGAGACAGAGAGCACCCAGTCGTTTTTACGGGCTCAGCATACTCTCTGCAAGGGGAAGGCGAGTACTGGCCTGCCTCGGGGATATCGCTTGACCGGGGGGGTGGTCTATCGCTCAGTGGAGGGTGAAACTTTTTTTTCTCAGTGGGGGTGAACTCCTTTTTTTTTCTTTGTGTCGGGGCATCGGGGATGAGTTTGCCCTTGACAATGAATTTTCCAATGCCAGGATATCAGCTGATACCGATTAGTTGATGATGCGAGATGCCCGTAGGGTCTTTTTTTAGAAAAGATATTTTATTTCTCTTGAATGAAGAGAAAAGGAATTGAAATGCATTGGATGTGTGTAAGTTTTCCTTGTGCTTTGGAGTGCACAAATATGATGGGGACACAGAGATTATTATTTCATTTTATTGTGTTGGAGAGATTACTTTGAAGTGGTGCTGAGTGGTGTTGTATCTGTTGTTGTATCTGATGATACTGGTGAGTGGTGTTGATTGGTGTTGGTTGGTATCATGGGTTGTGGCAATGGTGATGAATACCGTGGAAATGGCAATATTAATGCTTTTACTGGTGACATGGGAGATATTTTTTATAGGAGTTATTTTACAATGAATATTTTTTTTATGGGAGGGTTACTTAAGTAGAATTATCATTACTTGAGACTTATTTTACGAGAGATTTGAGATATTTCATGGGAGATTATTTTATAATTATTACAGATAATTATATTATGGAGAATTATTACAATGAATTATTGGAGAAGTTTTGTGGTTAATTATTTGTTGAATTTTTATGACTTTAGAGAATATGTCAGTAGTTCATGAGTAATGAATTTTGCTGAATTTCGGTGAATTGTGCTGAATTATGCTGAATCTTGCTGAATCTTGCTGAATCTGGCTGAGTTATGCTGAATTTTGCTGAACTTTTGGTGAATTTTGTGCTGAATTTTTGGTGAATGGACAAGCATTAACATTGGTGATGTTTTTTATACTAATACTGGTGATTTTGATGATAGCAATTTTGGTGATGCTGCTCATAATGATACTTCTGATACTGATTTTTTTTTATATACTAATACGTGGGTGCTGTAATGCTATCAAGGGTGGTGTTGTTGTTTTTTTTTATTTGGGAGGAACCAACAACAGATTTTTTGTTTGTTTTTCTGTTTTATGAGTTCAGCAGATAATTGCTTGACATCTACGTGAGTCATGGGATAGTTAACAGAGCTGTTGATTTTTCTTTTCTCCTTTTTAGAAGATAGCCATAGCTAACACAAGTTTTTTTTTTATCATGGGTGAATTTGAATTTATTTTTTCTCTCCAGTTTGTGTGAATATTTTTTAATATCTTAGTTCGTGATTTAGAGTCATTGTTCAGGAACGTGTTTGTGTTTTCAGCTGTTTGATGCTGCAGGGAGATTTATGGGAGAATTTTTGCATTTTTCAAATGCATACGTAATGGCACTACATTTTTTTTTCTGGATATTTATGTTCCAGAAATTGTGAGTTTCTTGCACAATACCTTTGTTGTATTTGTGACAATTTTGCCAGAGATAGGAAACTTGGCTAAGTTTCTAGTGGCTTATGTCGTAGTGCATATGGAGAAGTCTTTGCTTAAACAAGTTGAATTTGGAGTTCTGTTATAATGAATTGTGGCACATTGGTGATTTTTTCTAGAATTTCCTGGACAATTTTTATTTGCCGAGTTTTTGCCCTTTTTTAGCAGTTATGCTAAAGAGAGAGTTTATAGTTTTTGACTATAACATTGAGTTATTCTCTGGAGAATTGGAGGTATATTATTTTGGAGATATAATTTGAGATATAATATATTGGAGATATATTTTTGGCTATTTGATATTTGCCTATGGTGGTGAGAGCTTAGTTCAATTATTTTGCAGCCATTTTTGTTGCAAATGGAGACACTTTTGAGGAGATATGGGGCAATATTTGTGAGTGTGTCAGCTAGATGCTTTGAGTGCACATTTTTTTGGAGATGGGATTTCATTTTGATTATCCTGCTTGGAGATATATTCTTTGGAGACTTGTTTTATTCCACATGGAGTTATTGGTGAAATAGAGGTAAGTATTTTTTATTCGCCGAAATAGAGGTGAATATTTTTCATTCCTGGAGCGGTGGTTTTTATTAACACGTGGTTATTGGAGAAATAAGAGGGAATATGGTGTGGTGGTTATTAATCAAATGGAGGAAATATTTTTATCACTGGAGTGGTTTTATCATTAATATGGTGATTTATATATTTATATATATATGGAGGTGGAAGAGATAATTGGTGTGACTAATTACTGATTAAGACATTTACATACTGGGGGTTTAACTGATTTAGTTAGTCTGTGAGACTTGAATTATAATCTTTCTATTGTTAAATAAATATATTTTTTATATCTCTAACTCTCATTTGATGACCTGTTAGGATGGAGAGAGAGAGAGAGGGAGAGAGAGAGAGAGAGAGAGATTGAGTGTGTTATCAGTTTGCCTTAACGCTTCGGGTTTCATGCATACCAAATATTAAATACCCTTCGCTGGTAAATGGTATCAGAGATGGGTAACATATATATATGTATGTATGTATATATATATATATATATATATATATATATATATATATATATATATATGTGTGTGTGTGTGGTGTGTGTGTGGTGTGTGTGTGTGTGTGCGTGTGTGTGTATGTATGTATGTATGCTGTATCATATATTATATATGTATAATTATATATATATATATATATATATATTATATATATATATATATATTTAGATAGATAGATAGATAGATAGATAGATATCGAACGTTACCCATCTTCCAGGTAACGCCACTTTTAGTAGACATAATCATTCAGTGACCTATCTTGCAGACCCATTTTGTATATTTTGTTAGAAGTTGCTTCTTGATATACAGCAAACATGAAACTGTTCCTACTATGCCTTTTTGCTACAACTCGCTATGAACATCTAATGGTGGTTTATATTTCCAGCAGTTTGCCGAGGGGAAAATGGACGCAGATTCTTTATTAAACAATATCTTATTCACTAACTCATTTTAGAGACTGAATATCATTGAGTGTTGGCAAGCATATCATAGAGGCTTCATTTTCCGCTAACTACATAATTTTGTGACCCATTTTTAACATTTTCAAGCCTAGATTCGCATTATTTTTTATTTAGGACAGAGGGAGACCCATATCAAGTGATGGATTACTTGTTTACTGATAATAATCTTCATAGCTCCAACAATCACGTGGATTAATCAAAATACATTAGCCTGAAAAGTTATAATCAACACTACTAATTAGCCTGAGAAGTCATTGTCAACAGAGTTCATTTGCCTGAATAACCTGGTCAAACTTTCAATGGAATATATTCTTAGAAGAAAAACATAAGGTAATAGAATAATAACTTCACATATTAAATGTCATAAATTCTATATCAGCCCATTTATTCTCAACTTTGAAAAGCTAAGTTTTGTTATCTTTTAGCAATGGAGCCCTGAAATTTATCTTATTGTAGTCCCACTCAGTAATTGTATAGCCGTTAACAGCACAAACAGTAATAAACAATTTTCTCCCAAGAAAACAACAGAAAAACAATGATAAAAGTAAATTAAGAAATCTCATTCCATACGCTGAGAGTGAGGTCTTACTTGCGTTTATGCAAATATTCACGTATCTGTTTCTGATAATGCTAACGAAATTCACCTTAAAATCTAAGTTGCTTGTTTTTGAGTTTGTGGTTATGACTGTGAGTTTTAATATCAGAATGTTTGAATATTTAAATCTCTCTCTCTCTCTCTCTCTCTCTCTCTCTCTCTCTCTCTCTCTCTCTCTCTCTCTCTCTAGAGTGGCTCGGACATTTTGTTTGTCAACACCCGCTGTTGAGTGCTCTGCAAACCTTCTTGATTATTTGAGAGATACCAAGAGCTATCACCACCTAGAATTAGCTGAAAGCTGCAATGAGGCTCAGTGATCAGTGCTGTGGCGTTAGTGTGTTTACGAATTATTGGACTTCGACTTTATTTCTGATTAAAAATCTCGTTTACTGGGTCATACCATTACATTCAAGTTTTTCTAAACCGAACATGCGCAGTGCAACATGTCTGCCGTCGGTATCCTCGTCATGGCTACGTCATTGTACCAGAGACCAACTCAGATACGGGTGTTGCTAATACACCACCAGTTGAACACCATTATGCAATTCTCAGGAACCGGTACTCTTGCTGATGTTGAAGAGGACCTTGCTTTAAGTGATGATATGGTTGAAGATTACCTGACACAGGAACACTGGCCGACTTGTCTCTACTGAATCTCTGAAATTGGCCCCTGCTGGTGCAGCCCCTACCCTGATGGAACACACCCCTATCTCCAACAAACGATGTATGGAGCATATTCGGATGGCAGTAATGAACCATCACCTCCTGCTGCTAAAACTACTAAATGTGATGCCTCATTTTCTAAAAGTGAAGCTCTAAATCTTTCCCTGCCTCAACCTGCTATTCAGAGTGTACCGACCATGGCTACAAAACCTGTTCTCCCTGTTTTTGCTCCCCGTGGTGAATATGTAAAGCTTCTATTTAGAGAGAATCCGGGGGTTAATGTGAAGCTTTGCTGGCTTTCAGAGGTTACCAAGATGTTCAGCCTCGATCGGGAGTTGGCTGAAGTTTAAATGTCTGTGGTTACTTCTCGATTTGTATACATATCAAGACGTCACCTGGATATGATAGATAGGGTTAAGGGTGGTTAGGTTCTGTCACTGATGTTAGATGTTCAGGATGCTGTAGACAGGCTCCATAAGTTCTCTACATATCCCATCACTCGATATCCTGTGGATGTAGACCCTTCATTAGCTAAGGAACTGGCGGGGCTATACACTGAATGTCGCTTCCTACAGGATGGGAAGCCCATCAATCGTCTTATCACTTGGAGTCACATGTTAACTTCACCTTCCTCCCTTATCTACCATCACGTGAACTATGCAGAAAGCTGTGGTGTTTCAAATGCTGGGGTATCAGTCACATCTCATGATACTGTGCTGCCCCTGAAAAGAGTGCATTTTGTGCTGCTGAGCATGACAGTCCGACCCGCCCTCATCGCCACCCTCGGCTTCAACATCACGCTCACTACCTCTGCCTGCACTGGACACCTCGCATTGAAACTGTGTGAGATGTGAAGAGTCTGTGGCAAGGCTGTGCCAGACAATCATGCACTGCATCAAACCAGCACATTGCACAACCGCTGCCACCACCATCAATCCCACCCACTATTGCTGCCTCCCGCAAGTGTTTACACTTCATAATGCTGTAGAGGTCCTCAAGTCCAGGTGTGACTCCCTTGCATCACATTTTGAAGCCTTTGAATCTCATTTAGAGAGAATGGACACTAGCATCGATAGTCTTGTAGCCGCCGTTGACAACCTGACTTCTAAATTTGCTACTTAAAACATCACACTACAGTCCCTCGTTGAAGCTCAGCAGGCTCGCTTGCTACACGTCTTGAGTGTTACAAACCCCCATGTAGGACCTTTACCATTTGACACGCTACCCATTCATGCCCGTGTCACCCCTCCCTCCTCTACTGGTCACCAACCTTCCAAGCGACAGGTTCGATAATCAAGATAAGCTTCATATCATCTCGTGGAATGCCTGTGATATTACAAACTGGGCAAAACTTTTTGCACTCAAGGGATTTGTACATAGTCACCACCCAGACATTATTCTAATCCAGGAAGTTTTTGTCGGTAATGCTTAGCCCAGGGAAGAAGCTCCCTCACTCACTGGCTATGTTTCCTATGTCCATTTAGAAAGACACGGCCTCATCACCTATATACACACTTCTATCAAGCTTAGACTTCTCTCAAACTCTGTGGATGAAGATTCAACATTTCAACTATTTGAGATTACTGTTGACGGAGGTACCATACGACTATGCAACGTATATGCTGCACTAGGCAGAATAAATACAGCCACGCTTCCAGCCCCCACCCTCCATGGTAAGGTTTACATGGGAGATTTTGATACCCGTCACTCAAGTTTGGGAGATCTTGTTGGCATTGTGCACCGCAAGGGGAATCAACTTCTGGAGTACATTCGTCGAAATCAACTGACCTGCTGGGACACTGGTGGACGTACGAGAGCACGAGGTGGTACTTTGGATTACATCTTGACATGTGGACTCGTGCTGTCTCAAGTCAAGTCTACAACTATTCCCACACTCTTCTCTGATCATGTTGGTCTCAGCATCCATTATTCCCTTCCTGCTGCTCCTATTCCAATACACACTTGCACTTACATCGCAATCCCACCTAAGTACCATCCTACGTACATCTCATATGTGACTAACCTTCTTCCTATGTTTGACCTCCACTGCCCTGAGAAACTTTACTCCTTACTTGTTAGTGCCACACATGCTTTCCACACACGACACATCATAAACCCATATATCAGGCGTCATGCTGGTGCCATGACACTGGATGATAGAATTTCTCAGGCAGAGAAGGAGGCGATGGATGATGGATTTGCCTTCAGGAGACGACCAAGTCCTGAGACTCTGCACCAGTATCAACCATAAAAGAGATGATCTATTTGCCCCACAACATTGTGTACAAACAGATTCCTGACACAAGTTAACGGACAGCATCAACCATCAAAAAAACGTCGGATCCATGTGGCACCATCAACAGGATTGTGAAGAAGAAACCCCCAAGTGTCCTCCACCACAGCCCTGCTCAGTATGCACAGGACCTCATTAATGAGTGGTCAACACAGTCACGAATCGTCAACCTTCCTGCTCATATACAAGACATTCTCTCCACACAAGAAAACCACTGTCTCAGTACTGCCTTACTGAGCACTGATGAAGAGGATGATGTACCCATAACTGAGGAAGAGCTACAATGTGCCTTAGCAAGGAGAAAGAAGTCAGCTCCTGGTGATGATGGCATCACCTACACAGTCCTTTGCATACTCATAAAAGTACTGGCATCCCTCTCCTCAAGCTCAACAACCTCTGCCTCAGCCTAGGATATGTGCCACAAGCGTGGACTCATAGTACAATTGTGCCCATCCCCAAGCCCAGCACTGACAAATTCTGGCTTATCTCCCTTACCTCCTGTTTCTGCAAAGTATTTGAACGTATTCTCCTCTCACGCCTTATGTTCCGGCTGCAGTATAAGCTTTCCCCCCAGACTATATAGCTTCCTACCCCAACGAGGAACACATCCTTGTCTCATGAAGCTCTACACTCGTCTCTCCCTGACCAATGTTGTAGCTTTCATTGATTTGAAAAGTGCATTTGACGTCACAAATAGAGACATCATTCTAGACCAGCTCATTGATTTTGGAATCAAAGGAAACCTTTTGAGAGGATATGTGGTTATCTACGAAATAGAATCTCTCATGTGCTGTTTAAGGGAGCATTGAGCACTGCAAAGGAACTTGAACTCGGTACTCCACAAGGTGGAGTACTTAGTCCATTTCTGTTTAATATTCTCCTTCATCGACTTCTTTCCCTACTTCCTGACACTGATAACACAACCATCACTTGCTATGCAGACGATAT
Organism: Macrobrachium nipponense; assembly: GCF_015104395.2. Taxonomy (NCBI): domain Eukaryota; kingdom Metazoa; phylum Arthropoda; class Malacostraca; order Decapoda; family Palaemonidae; genus Macrobrachium; species Macrobrachium nipponense. The sequence continues at coordinate 69,310,007 of NC_087201.1, forward strand.
ATGCATTCACTCAGGATCTCCAGATCACATGCAATGCTTCCTCGCCTCCTTCTATGAATCAACATCCACCTGTGGTCTCGTCATCTCCCCAGAAAAAAAGTAGAATCTTCTCTCCCCGGCCAGCGAGGTATCTGACAGAATTTACCGTGGGGAACAATGTTGTACCTCTGTGCACGCAGTATCTTTACTTGGGAGTGCTAGTGCGGATAACACCTTCCATTCCAGCAAGACAGTGAGTACATCCTATTGTTCAAGATCTGCTGGCTCGGTTACAGTGACGCCTGACTCCTCTTAAATGGCCTACCAATTATTCTGCAGGAGCATCTTTTTTTCTGGGGAGATGACGAGACCACAGGTGGATGTTGATTCATAGAAGGAGGCGAGGAAGCATTGCATGTGATCTGGAGATCCTGAGTGAATGCATATATCGTCTGCATAGCAAGTGATGGTTGTGTTATCAGTGTCAGGAAGTAGGGAAAGAAGTCGATGAAGGAGAATATTAAACAGAAATGGACTAAGTACTCCACCTTGTGGAGTACCGAGTTCAAGTTCCTTTGCAGTGCTCAATGCTCCCTTAAACAGTCGCCAGAACCTTATACATTACCCTCATCCGCTCAGTGGTAGATTATCTTTTCCCTGCACTATGTCAACTGTCCAGATCAACTCTACAGCCTCTCGAAAAATTCCATAACCAAGTAATGAGACTCATCCAAGGCTGCCCAGCCTCCACTAGAATTATAAACATGCAACATGAACTCTGTCTCCCACCATTTGTTGAGAGAATATACTCCAATGTCACCTACTTTAGTATCAAATGCCTGTATTACCCTCAGCGTTCTCCCCACTACTCTCACATTATCAGGTCTTCTCTAGATCTAGATGCGCCTCGTCCACAATTACACCAGAAACAACAGCTTGATCATTTACTACTTGCAGGCAGCACTCTGAACCCTCTCATCACACAAACCAGCATACCAACACCTGGTTACACAAATACTTAAACAACTAGACACACCCAACATGAGTTCACTGGTAGTACACTTTCTATGGATTCCCTCTCACGGAGGACTTCTGGCTAATAGCACCGTTGACCGTCTCTCAAAGGCTGTCCAATCACCCAACCATCATCGTAATAATGCCGAGAGGGCCACCAGTGTATCAATACAGCACTATGACTACTTCCTTCCTCACCAACACAAGCATCGCCGCAGTGGACTGATGGTTTGTTGAAATAACATTGTGTGTGCGCGTCTTCGGCTGAGTTGGGGACCAGTTTGGCAGGTGGCTGAGAAAGAAGGGGTCCCTCAATTTTCAGCTGTAGCTTATGTGACGCGACCAACGCCAACACCCTGGATCACTATTGCCTGGAATGTCCACTTGTTACGAACTTATTACCACAAGCATTAACAGTAGTTGATATATGAAAACAATTGTTGACAGATAATAATTTGCTTGATGAAATTCTCATGCGCCATCCTCACTTTGGTGGATACTGAACAATCATTACATTTCATCAAATTGACTGTGTGATATTAGGTAAAGATAGGTATAACCTACCTATAATGTCACTGGAACATTTGTATATAGTTAGACTTCAGTTACATTTATTTTGTATTCCATATGAATTCTTTTGGTGTACCCTAATTATCATATAGATGTAAACAATATTATTGTTACTATGTACCTACTCAAATGCCTGACGCCAATGTGCGCAATGCAATAAATTAAATAAAACAAAAAATCTCTCTCTCTCTCTCTCTCTCTCTCTCTCTCTCTCTCACACACACACACACACACACACACACACACACACACACACAATTAATGAAAGCCCCACAATAGCTGTACAGGACGTTAAGTTCAACAATATCTTGTATCATGGCTGTATGGCGGTATACAAAGTATTTCTAATTAATCAAAAGTTTCCCCCACTCCGCCACCCTCCCACTCTCTCTCTCTCCTCTCTCTCTCTCTCTCTCTCTCTCTCTCTCTCTCTCTCTCTCATATACATTTCTGCAAATCTATAAATGAAAGTGATGTTTTATACTATAAAGGTTCATAGTAACTGACTAAAGATACACACGAGAGAGAGAGAGAGAGAGAGAGAGAGAGAGAGAGAGAGAGAGATTTATCTGATTTGCAATGCATTAGCATTATAACGAGAGCGTACGGAGCGAGCTTTCATTTTTGTTTTTTTGTTTTACGCTCGCTGGGATCAGGTAATTATCTCGTTCAAACTAGGTATACGCATTGCTACGGTGGAGCTGCTTACCAGAACAAAAGCGTGTATTTAGTCCATTGTTGTTGCTGTTGTATTTCAGTTTAACGAGTAGCTAATGGAGAATCTTTAATTCGTTTTTTTCTGTAGGCTGGAAGGCTTTTATTCTGTTTTTTTTTTAAAGAATATAAGTTAGCTGGATTAGGTTTTAAATACCAAATATAGAATTGTAAAATTATCTTGAAAAATACAATCATTGTTAATGCGAATAACCTGATTTATAGGATGAAATGTCAATTTTTTGTACACATTCTACCGCTGATAAACTTTTTCTAAAGGGTATCTATTTGCTAGATTGAAATTTGACTAACAAATAGAATCATATCTTTTGTGTGAACAAAATGAAGATGAGG
>NC_087201.1:69317637-69325137 GCF_015104395.2 Macrobrachium nipponense
TTATTGCAGAAACCGAACACCAGTTAGGCAACAGGATCAAGTGACTATTTTCACATGAAAAAATGCAATTAGAATTTGTGGTGAAATGATAACAGAAAATTAAATAAATTTAAGGAAAATAAGTGACAAGTAAAAATGTACCGAGGTATTTTCGGCGCAATGGAGTTTTCTGTACAACGTATAATCAAGACCACCGAAAACTTATCTATCTTTCGGGGGTCTGAGTATAATGCTGTATGAGCTGCGGCCCATGAAACCCCAGCCTGCCATGGTGGCCTTTGCTGTTGCGTTGCCAGACGCGCTATTATGGCTAACTTTAACCTTAAATGAAATATAAACTACCGAGACTAGAGGGCTCCAATTTGAAATGTTTGATGATTGGAGGGTGGATGATAAACATACCAATTTGCAGCCTTCTGGCGTCAATAGTTTTTAAGATTTGAGAACGGACAGAAAAAGTGCGGACGGAAAGACAAAGCCATCACGATAGTTTTCTTTTACAGAAAACTAAAAAACTGACAAGAAAACAAACAGAATAAACCCCTACTTTTTAGCGTGAGCTACGCCAGAGGAAACCAGTGAACCACAATCACTGATCCGAAAAGGGGCTTTTTCAAAGGAGTACATTCTATAAGGATAGTTCAAAGCTAGCAAAGCATACCTTCAAACAAAAGGTTCTGAAAATGCTCACCACAAGACTAGATTCGAAGTAAAGGCTAAACGTTCTCAAATCAACTTGAGAACACTTGAAGTTGGGGGTGAGAAGTGTCGTTACTAACAGATCTCGGGTACCATTATTAATATTTATTAATGCAGCACCTTATGTCTCAAATTACACAGGAAATTCTATAAGTATTCATATATGTATATATATATATATATATATATATATATATATATATATAAATCAGGAATAACACAAAAGAGCATTCTCACTCTTTTGTTTCATCGCACTTCTAATCAGGGTTGCCTGGGAAGCGTATATTACCATTTTGGAAAAATCTTTTCTTTACACGGGAGAGAAATTTCCTGTGAGTATCTTTTCCTGAGATCCCTTGCCTAGAGACTTCAAAGCTTTCTCTTAAAACGATCCGTAAAGTATGAACGTCAATGACAAACTCATGCTGTATTGCTTTAATGTGTGACACTAAGCGATGTGAGTATGGTGCTGGATGCATTTGGTATGCTCACCACTGCTCAAGATTTTACCCTGGTCCTTTCTTTTTCCTTTTTGTCGATGTTTGCATTTCTAGGCATTTTTTTCTTGAAGATTCAGGTTGGTCTAATTATAGTAAATTATCTCCACTTTAACAGTCTATATGCAAAAGAGTATTTGTTTACATCTGATACTAAAATATTTCCTGAATATCACTTTCAAATTAGTTCTGGAAGAAAAATTATTTTCCATGATAACACTGTTTTCATCAGATAGTCGTAACTTTTATTATCCTAATAAGAGAATGCAATTATTAGAATGAAACCATTCTCTCTTCTGTACCACTTCTTCATACATTAGTCATATCCCTTAAAGTGACTGAATGTTAAAACATCCAAGAACACTATGTTAGACTTACACATTTTAAAAAAATGTAACGTATAGTAACATGGCTTATGAAATTTAGGCTGTCAGCACAAGCACTGTGGAACGGTCGGGCTTCAGCGCTTAAGACAGTGGAAAGAGGGAGTTGGAATGCCGGGCAGCAAGATAAAGATATCCACAAAATATAGGAGACGAGGTACAAGGATCTCAAAGTGGAACAGGAAGAAAACACCTCAGCTGCACTTAGAACTTAGAAGTGATAGAGATGTTGAACGATACGATGCGATCGGAAAAATAAAGTGGGAATGGAGGTAAAGTAAAATGGCTGACCAGTGGGTGCATCCGCACTGCTGCCTCATATACAGCCGTCTCTGTTCAATAAAGTTAGTTAGAACTTTCTCCTTGTCTGATTCCAGTCCTCACAATAACCAGTTACCTATTCAAACCAATCTGAAGGCAATTGGCGGTTTTCTCTTTGCTAAAAAAGTTGAAAAGTTGCGTGACAAACGCAATTCTGCAACCATGCCGGCAGTTATGTTCAGAGATGGACCATCTCTCCTTCACCTTCATAATACAAGTACTATATGGTTGGTGCCCTGAGTCCAAATGAGAAGTGCGAAGAAGGTAACAAAGCACATTCAGATATCTCGCACTCTAATAACCATTTACAGTACCACTACCACAGAGAGAGAGAGAGAGAGAGAGAGAGAGAGAGAGAGAGAGGTGTTAGTGGATTAATGCATAAATAAATCAGTCAACTGGCTGGTAACAACCGACTGGATCATTAGATATAAATACAACAATGTAAACAATTAGATAAATAGATAGAGAAAAGAATCATACTATGTAAAGTTTAAACTGAAGCAACTTTCAGAGAGAGAGAGAGAGGGCAGGTAAGGGAAGAAAGGAGAGGGAAGGAAGAAGTAAGGGGGGTTGGAGGTGGATGGAGAGGGTAGGTGGAAGTTTTTATACTGTTGTGTTCGTATCCATTTCTGGCTAATCGAGTTTTTGCCTCTTTGCACAGGTACAAGTGTCTTTATTCTTTACAATTTGTGATTCATGATACTCTTATAGATTACGGCACTGGGTGTAATACACTATAGCAAACTCTCGTACTGATACGAGTGTCCGTTACAGAGTTATTGTCCAAACACGTGCTTGCACTCTCTCTGAAATCCATAGTAAGGGGCTCGAAAGGACGCTTTAAACACCCTCTAGTAAATCCTACAGTGTTCCGCGTGAGGTACACTGACGGCGCTACCTCCTTACGGGAACCTTACACTTGTGACTGAGGCTTGTAGTAGGGGCGACGGCGCATTTTTAAACTCAAACCCGGCCAAGGGAGAAAGGCGGAATTTCTCCGAAGCGTCCAATCGAGGTTTGCCTCCTCAGAGTGAGAAGACTCTTGACTTCCCGCCTCTTAATGCACTTCCTTCTGGCCATGTTTTCGTATCACGTAAAGTATTTTATATCTGAAGAGCCACTCAGGAGCGGAGTTTGTTTACGTATATTTCTTATCTCTCTCTCTCTCTCTCTCTCTCTCTCTCTCTCTCTCTCTCTCTCTCTCTCTCTCTGTGGTGTATGTGTTCTCGGTCCGACGTTATGCCATTATTATATCAGATAAAGTTTTATTTAAATACATAGACACATACGCATTCGCACACACACGCAAACACACACACACACACACACACACATTTATATGATGTTGTTAAATGATTTGCCTTAGAAAGCAGAATATTCTGTTAACCATTTGAATAATGAACAGTTCGCTTAGGATATTTTTTTGCTCTATTTTATGCAAGTATCTAATAATAATGTCATCAGTTGCTGTGAAAAGCATAATGAAAATTAATTATAAGAACACAATACTTTCATGAAAAGGTATGCTTTAACGAATACTTAGTTCAAATACTTAGGTAATATCAGACTGAATAGATCACCAACAATATATATTCTCATATGACAAATATGTATATATATATATATATATATATATATATATAGATATATATATATATATATATATATATATATATATATTCATTGAATAGAATGGCTTTTTCACTGTTTACCAGCTTTTTTGAAATTGATTCATATTTTCTAATTATTTTCTTCACTTCATTGTTCAGGTTACTAATGGACACATAATGGGGTTCTTCCATTTACTCCAGTATTTTACAAAAACGCGACAGCTGTTTCGTCAACCTATACGTATTGACGTTATCAAGCGTACTGATACAAATATGTTGTTTTTGATTTAGCTGACCTTGTGTCAGCACGGGCTGTTGCTCACAGAGCAGCCCGTAATACAAATATGAGCCTACTTGCGTTTTGTGACGTCATGAGGACGGAAAGGTAGTACAATTGCCAGATACCTAGTTTTAAATATTTACAAAAGACTATAGTGAAACATAAAATAAGACAAATAAATAAATATGTTAACAGAAATTATATCAAAAGTTGAAAGTAAGTTATTATATACAAATTTTACATAAATATATATTAATTACATATATGTTTAATTAACAAAATGTCAGTGTGCGCTCCTGTCCGCGTGTGGTAGTGGTCTTGTTCCACGCGGTTGAAGGGCTGCCCTCCTACACGAGGGCAAAGATCGGTCTGCCTCGCGTTGGATGTTAAGGTTTGGGCGTTGCGTGGCGATGCTGACGGCTTCTGATATCAATAAACGATTGTAGTTGCCTTCCTTGTGGATTATTTTGTACATGTACAAAGGAAGCCCCATTCCTCTCACATAGGGGCGAAATATATCGGCAAAAGGACGGCGTAGCAATGGGTTCCCCCCTTGGGGTTCTTTTTGCAAACGCATACATGGCACACACAGAAGAGGTCACTTTTGAAGAACACCCAAAACCCAGAATCTATGGGAGATATATTGATGATATCTTTATCACAACAAAGGGCGAAAATGACATAGATGAATTAGTGAATAAACTCCGAGCAAATTCTACATTGAATTTTACGGTAGAAAAAAGTAATGAGAAAATGCTCCCCTTCTTGGACGTACTTGTGACCCAGAAAAACAACAAATACAAATTTACCGTATACACTAAAAAGACAGATGCTGGGAGATGCTTAAATGCTAGAGGAGAATGCCCTGATGCATATAAACGGTCTGTGGTAAATGCATACATAAAACGTGCCTTAACACACTGTTCGACGTGGAAAGCGACGAACGAAGAAATTAACAGAGTTCAACAGCTGCTCACAAATAACGGCTACCCAGATGACATGATCCAGCAAGTTGTCAAAAAGAGATTAGAGGCTTTCCAAAACCCGACCCCGAGGGACAACACACAAGACAAAGACAAAGAAATAGTGATATACCATCAGATATCATACAACAAACACCACGAAGACGAAAGGAAAGCCCTCCTTGGTATACTGCGAAGAGGAACCACCCCCTAGCACCATATAACAAAATAACAGCAAGAATTTACTGCAAGCCAAATCTTACGGCCTCACTGGTAATGAAAAATAGTACGGCTCCATCGACGGAGAAAGAGGTTGAATCTGATATAGTTTACAAGTTTGTCTGTGCTGACGAGCAATGTCATTCCCCCAAAATGCTATATCGGGCACACAACAACTACACTCAAACGTCGCATGCAGGCCCACAGAAACCAAGGTGCTATTCACCAGCACTTTGTGGATACCCACAAGATAAAAAACCATCCTTGCAAGAACTTCTCACAAACACCAAAATAATCCACAAGGAAGGCAACTACAATCGTTTATTGATATCAGAAGCCGTCAGCATCGCCACGCAACGCCCAAACCTTAACATCCAACGCGAGGCAGACCGATCTTTGCCCTCGTGTAGGAGGGCAGCCCTTCAACCGCGTGGAACAAGACCACTACCACACGCGGACAGGAGCGCACACTGACATTTTGTTAATTAAACATATATGTATTATATATATTTTATGTAAAATTTGTATATAATAACTTACTTTCAACTTTTGATATAATTTCTGTTAACATATTTATTCATTTGTCTTATTTCATGTTTCACTATAGTCTTTTGTAAATATTTAAAACTAGGTATCTGGCAATTATACTACCTTTCCGTCCTCATGACGTCACAAAACGCATGTAGGCTCATATTTGTATCAGTACGCTTGATAACGTCAATACGTATAGGTTGACGAAACAGCTGTCGCGTTTTTGTAAAATTACTGGAGTAAACTGGAAGAACCCCATTATGTGTCCATTAGTAACCTGAACAATGAAGTGAAGAAAATAATTAGAAAATATGAATCAATTTCAAAAAAGCTGGTAAACAGTGAAAAAAACAAAAAGCCATTCTATTCAATGAATGTTGTATCCGTGAAAAATTGTGCCCTAGAAGTATAATATATATATATATATATATATATATATATATATATATATATATATATATATACATATATATATATATATTGTATGAAGTGCCAAGTATCTGGTTACCATGCATCAAACATTACCTCACAAAAAGCCAGACACCTGAACCCTCATAACACGTTTAAACGACTGAATACTCTAAAGGCAACAGTGATCCATTAACACTTACCAGTATTGCAGAAAATCAGACTAAGTTAATCAAAACAGGTGTGAGGTAATCTTGTAAGTAATTAAATTAATCAAAGGGCATCACTCCATCAACAACTTTAAAAGTCTAAGTATTTCCCTGATTTCAGAAGTCTAAGTACTTCCCTGGTTCTAAGTCACTTCAAATAAATTGAAGGAAAGCAAATCAATTACCACTCTATGTTTCTACCTATCATCAATATAATCATAATTAAATATATTTATACTGGTGTAAGATAAAGAAAACACTTATAAAAATTTTAAATACAAAAATTTATTATTAAATTCAAAATTTATAAGTGAAATTCACAATATCAGGGAAAATTACTGTTACTTGAAAACAAAGCAAAGTTTAATTAATTCTTGAATCAAATTAAGTAAAATTAAATCAAAATTAATTTATCACAAAATTCAAGAAAATTAATTCAAAATTCAAAAGTGTTAGGCAATAATTGAAAATTTGAAATTAATTCACAAGTAATAATTGAAATCAGAAATTAATTCACAAGTACTAAACAACAACAAAACTTGAAAAGAATTCTAAGTAAATGCAAATTAATTCACAAGTGTTAAATTTAATTAAATGTGCAATGATTAAGCAATGAAAATAACTAAGTCAATTAAATTGTGAATGCAAATGAAAATATAAAACAAAAAGACACATTTCAATAAGAAAATGAATAAGTGCACAAACAATGGAACAGACACAAACACAAACAATATCAGCAATGTGTAAAAGTGTAAATCTTTTTCACTCAAAAACACTGTAACCAACAGTTTTTACCAAACCTTCACAACCATCTGTTATTAGTTAACCACAGTTCCTATCAATTATTAGTTAAACACAATTCCTATCCGTTATTAGTTATTAGTTAACCAAACACTTTTCTGATTAACTTTTAGTTATTAGTTAAACACAGTTCCTAACCGTTATTAGTTATTACCTAACCGTTATTAGTTATTAGTTAACCAAACACTTTTCTGATTAACTTTTAGTTATTAGTTAAACACAGTTCCTAACCGTTATTAGTTGCAACTAATAAAAATATAACACTTTACCTTTTTTGGTATACCAACTTCTTTCTCTCTTGCTGCAGCTTGTATATTACACTTTCACAAAAACCAGGCGCCGTTACGAAATGTTTGTTCAGATTCCACAAAAGGCACTAAATAAAACTAAATAAACTCTAAGAAATATCAAACATGAAATTCTAAGTTACGAGTGACCAAGTTACGTTACGTTAATATAATCTCAATGATGTCAAAAGAGAGAGAGAGAGAGAGAGAGAGAGGGAGATCTAACTGCCTCGAGGTTCTAAGATCGAATGAAATCTCTTCCTTTACGGAAACGGGAGAGAGCAGATGTC
>NC_087201.1:69332637-69350137 GCF_015104395.2 Macrobrachium nipponense
AATGTAAAATGAAAAATAACTTAATAGAAACTTAAGATAATGTACTTGGAGATAGGCTACAACAGAAAACTTCATAACTTTCCATTTGTTCTGTGAAGGGCTGGGGGATCTAATTTCAAAACACTCGGTATATATATATATATATATATATATATATATATATATATATATATATATATATATATATATATATGTATATATATATATATATATATATATACGTGTGTGTGTGCGTGTGTGTGTGTGTTTGTGTTGGAAATATATATATTTTCAAACACACACACACACACGTATAGATATATATACTATATATATATATATATATATATATATATATATATATATGTGTGTGTGTGTGTGTGTGTGTGTGTGTGTGTGTGTGTTGGAAATGAACACGTGGAAACGTATTTCACAAAAACGCGTCAGTCGAATGTAACGTTGGCAATATGAGCACTTATGGGTCGCCTGCCAGGGAAAAACCTTGGGACCTAAGTACCCAGATTCTAAGTCCTTTTATGACCTTCGTGCCGAATTCCTAATGCCCTGGACTCTCACTCTAAAGACCGGGGTTCGGTCCCGTGGTGAGTCAGAAATATACATATATGTATATTTACACTTGCAATATTCGGGGTTATGAAAGCATAGTTTGATAAAGACATGATTAGTTATCAAAAGCAATGTTAGAAACCTAAGCGTACCTTTTGCAAAATAAACTAAAAGCTGAATTTGACTGAACTCAGCAATCTCATCCTGAATAGCCTAAACTTTATTTTCATGTTTACAAAAAGAGTAACAAAAATAACTTATCCTTGGCTTTATTTCGCCTGAAGTTGAGATACACGGGAATTAGTGTATTAACATTTACAGTGAAATATTATTTTCCGTTCCCTTTGGCGTCTGTGATTTCTAATTGGAAGCAAAATTTTGGTCATTAAGTTTTCTGTTAATCTTATTTGGTGCTCGTTACGTTCCAGGCAGCTGTTCATATATATATGAAAAAGTAAATTGCAGAACTGCCAATTATGAAAATACTTTTTGAAGTTATTGATTTGAGAGCGGTTAGTTACAATATGTTATTTCTGACATCTGCATTTCCAGTTTCGCTTAGGACAATTTATATTATAATGAAAGCAATGTTTTGTTTTTTTATTAAGGGGCAGAACTTGTGAATTGATGTCAGCTCAAATAGCGCATAATATGATTGCAAAATTAATAACAATTTATGATATTTCTGGACAAGAACAAAGCTCTGTATATAAAGACTATATACATTCTGTTCTACAATGGGTGCACATAAAAAGACATCATTCAAAACTACCATTATAATGAAAATAACTACTTAAATATCAGATGAAATAATTGCTTATCTTTATATGACCACATCCATCCTTTATTATCAGTATTTAGCTAAATTGCATTTAATCTTATTTCCAGACTTTTACGCGAGTCAAGTTCTTCCCAAGCAGTGTCCCCGTCCTCTCCTTTATTAGCTTTGTTATACATAAGGCCAGCATAACGCTGAGTGTTTCAAAAGCCTCTGGACTATACTAGTAGAATCACATCAACCGTGCATTTGATGTCTAGGCTAGTCCCTTACGACGCTCCTGATTGGCTGTTGATAAGTCAATTGCAGGGCTGGAAACTCTCTCGAGAGAGAGTTCACATAGGGTTAGTTAGGAAAGATGCATCCCTCAGGAGAGGTGGAACATAGATCCTCTCCTGTGGGTTAGTTAGAAAAGATGCATCCCTCAGGAGAGGTGGAACATAGATCCTACCCTGTGATTGGCTTATCAACAGCCAATCAGGAGCGTCGTAAGGGACTGGCCTAGACATCAAATGCACGGTTGATGTGAGTCTACTATAGCGACTTGTGGTGTCAATGCTAAAGAACAGTGAAGCGGCGACTTTGTCTTGTTTTTCATACACAGTAGCCAGTTGCCTTACTTTTGTAGTAGATTGCTAACAATGCGTTCATCTAAAAAGGACTGGACGAATGTGCTATTTCCTAATGGCTATCCACACATTAGCTATAATTGAGTGTTTGCTGTATACCAGAAGTCACTGTTCTCTGTATTTATTAGAATTTTGGTGTCCTTTGTGCAAAAAGTGAATGTTTATAACATATATTTGGGTATCAACCTAAGGTGTGATTTCTTGGGTAGCTCTGGGCCATTAGGAATAGTAGTCACATTTTCCAGATATATTCGTATAGTTACAGAGGCAACTTTTTACTTTGTAATACTTATTACGCTGGGTTCTCTGCAAGGTATACAAGCAATCCTTATTCTCAAACACGCAAAGGAATTCTTGAAAGTTTAGAATAGTGTCATCTGTCTGTTGAACTTCTTTCTTTGAGTTCTTCCTGGCCACTGCTTTCAAATTACCTGCGATGAACGTTTTCAACATAACTATTTTTCCCCTCCTATCGAGGTCAAATGATACAGTTTAGGAATAACTTGTATTTTTCTTGACTTTCATTTATTGTTATCAATTACAGAAGAAATTTATGCACATCATAATATTAATTTGCAAGAAATCAATACAAAATAACAATAGATACAACGGAATACAAGTCATTAAAAGCATGAGTAATTGCGATATGGCTCACGAGGAAATCTCAACTAATTAGCAGCTGCTAAGTCATCCCCCCTTCCAGACCCCCGCCAGTATCCTTGTTTATAAGGGGCCATATTCACCGTTATGAAAGATCAAGCTGTTGCGGAACGCGGGAACGATATAACACATGGCATAAACTCTACGGGTATTTCATGCCTTATTTAAATACCTAATCAAGATTTCCTCGTATTCATCGAAGTTTTTTGCAACATGCGATATATACTTTTTTCTGTTTAAAGAATTCCTATCAACGAACATTTACTTTTAAATTTATATATATATATATATATTATATATATATATATATATATATATATGTATATATATATATATATATATATATATATTATATATATATATATATATAATATATATGTATATATTATATATATATACTTTTTCTGTATTAAGAATCCTATAACGAACATTTACTTTTAAATTATATATATATATATCTATATATATATATATATATATATATATATATATATATATATATATATATATATATGTATATATATAATATATATATATTATATATGTATATATATATATATATATATAATATATATATATATATATATATATATATATATATATATATATATATCAAGATATAAGAGTTCTTGAGCGAATACAGAGGCAAAGAAGAAGTAATAGGAAGAAAGACAAAAAAAAAACTATAGGAGCTGAATGCAGTCGATGTACCAATCACATTAAAATTTAACATCACTTTATGACAAATAAATGAAAATAAACGCTTTTGCTGCTTCCCTCAATGACGGAAATCCTTTATTTTTTACCATACCTGATGGGGTTATTAACCATAGATATGAATGGCGGCTGAAGCCCTTCCAGTCCAACCGTTTAGGTAGTGATAGAGTTTCCATTTTCTATTTATGCAAAAAGTGCAGGCTTAAGTATCGACAAATATTCAGGGGTATTTGCTCTTGCACTGTGGTAGTTATTAAAGTAACTGAATCATCGGAGGTATAAATCAATACGCACTTGCCATCTATTCGTAATATTTTCTGTATTTCTTAACGAATAAAGTAACCAACTAGTCTTTTCTGTTTTTTCTGTTACTGAAGCAAAACCCAAGTCTTTCATAGTTGCCAAGCAGGTAAACTCTAATTCTTATAACAATGTTGGCTCTCCTTCGTTAATTGTTGTTCATCTCTCACAATAATTATTCTTAAAGTTACATAATCTACTAAAAATGAATGAAAGAAGAAACTTAGATTTTATAACTTTAATTATTAGATTCATTCATTTTTGTTTGATTATAGCTCTGGAGTCCTTGGACAAGCTTACACCCTTAACTCTACTATAGCTATACCTGGCAACTCTTCGATGATGAGAAATACTGAATATTCAGTCTTAAGATCATTTCTTTACTTCAAATCAATTTTAAAATATTCTACAATAAAATTAAGACTGTCACAATGGTCATAAGCAAACCCACTGGACATCTTAAGATAAATGACGGATAGAGTTAAAAGACGAAATGGCATCGATTTCATAACTTATGACGCAGGAGTAATATTTACGTCATCACCAACCAATGATAAGGCAGGAAATTTCTGGTACCTTCCTCCAGTGTAGCCATTAGGATCAGATCAATTACAATTCTTATAAAATTGTTGGTCTTGCATCGGCAATTGATATTTATCTAAGTCTGTAATTATTTGAAAATTTGTATAGTCAAATAAGAAGGCGTTAAAACTAGAAATTAGATTTTATAGCTGTAATTGTATAAAAATTTAACTTGGTTTCGCATATCATTATTTAAGACTCCTTTTAGAAGAATCTGCTCTTTATACACCTAAAATAAAAGTGGCAAGTCTACGATGAAGAAAAATAACTGATAATCAGCCTTTTAAAGGCATTGCTATATTTCATGTTTTGAAATTTTTTATCTAGAATTTGATACTTTGTGGCACTGAACATTTGTACCAATATGAGTCACATTTAAACAAAACACAGTTTAGAGATGGAATGTTAAGCTATATGGCAACATTTCCTGACGTAGGCGGCAAAGAAGAAACTGCGTGTGCGTGGGCGTTCCTCCAGTTTGTGCGAGATTGTTTGCTGTTTTTTCAAGATGCCCAATTTTGCGGTTTTTCATCAGAAACATTCGTAAATAATGAAATAATCGCTAAAAATAAGGATACGATGAAAAGAACTTTAGCATCATAAGTAAGTGATTGAATGGGATACGCCAGTTTTTTGGGTTAGCAGGTGGAGGCCTGCACGTATGTTTATTATTATTATTATTATTATTATTATTATTATTATTATTATTATTATTATTATTATTATTTGAGAGAGAGGGGGGCGATACTCATTAAACTGATAACTGGATGTTGTAGGAACTTTATATTTCTCTTGAATTATATTATTTTGAACTCACATTCTCTACCGATCCCAATAAACTTTCAAATCCTTGGATATATATAGTTCACTTTCTTCCTGTACTACAATTTTCATAACCCTTGTATTTAAAAACTGATTATTTATATAAATCAAATGAGAGAGCCAAACTTGTACATACATCATTACTATACAGAGAGGAGAGACCAAAAGTTAAGCATATCTTAGTTTTACCAAACCACTGAGCTGATGAACAGCTCTCCTAGGGCTGGCCCGAAGGATTAGATATTTTTTACGTGGTTAGGAACCAATTGGTTCTTAGCAGCGGGACCTACAGCTGATTGTGGGATCCGAACCACATTATATCGCAAAATGAATTTCGAATCACCAGAAATAAATTCCTCTGATTCCTCACTGAAAGGGCGGGTAAAGCGAACTTGGGCTATTAGAGAAGAGAACCATATAATTTCCTGTAAATATAGGGCTATTCTTAATCGTATATGTAAACGGCGGTGTAATTTTTTTTTTTAATAATCAAGCAGATTGGATCAAGTATGCTTCCACATATCAGATGGCTAAGTAATTTATTTTGCATTACTTGATAACAGAAAAATAATAGATGAAACTGAAAACTAGTAATAAAAATAATTTTGTTTACTATATATCATGACGTCATCAACCATATACTATATGAATGTGGCTGAAGCTCTTCCAGTCCTACTGTTGACGTTTTGATGTAGTTGCCAGTTGCCATTTCTAGAAACTAACAGATTTATTTCTCGATAATTATTCACTTTCAGTGTGTCTGGTTTTGCATCGAGGTAGCTGTCAAAGATATGAAGTAATTTTTGGTGTCATGAAATATGCATTTGATCTCCATACATATTATTTTCTGTAATTCTCGTTCAAGAAAGAACCTTGCTAGTCTTTTCGTTGGTTAAGCAGAAGCCATGTTCCTCCGTTGTAGCCATTTAGATGGATTCTTATTCTTACAAAAATGTTGTTTTGAATGGTATGCTACTCTTCTTCACGATAATTATTAGAAATGTTATACAATCTGTTAGAAATACATTGATGAGGGGAATGAGATTGTGTATGTTTAGTGCATGAAACATTTAAATAGTTTTTCTATATCATTACTCTACAATCCTTGGATCCTTGCGCAACCAAAAAGAAAAACTGGCAATTATTCCTTTATGAAAATTAACGAGTAATTCTATTTTAACTTTTAAGAGCAGTTCATTATTTCACATCTATTTCAAAACCTTTTATATAGAATTTAAGATTGTGACATTGAACGTATGCACAAACGCTAGACATATTTAAACAAAAAAAATGTTTAGAGATAGAATGTTATGTCATATGGCATCATATCATGATGTAGGTAGCAAATGCATTGATGACGTCATCAAATTTCCCGCCTAGACAGAAAGAACTCTGCGGGGTTCCTCTAATTTATGCGTTTCTGTTTGCAGTTTTTTTCAAGATGCTGAAATTTTTAAATCAAATATAAGTGCGTTTGTGTATTTATTCTTTTTATATTATTCATTCCTTGAGAGATATGGAGAGAGCAAGAGAGAGAGAGAGTTTTTTTTATATGAATACGGACATAATCAAATGTTAGATGCTTCAAGAGCGTTTTATTTTCTTTAAATGAGTTCCTTGTCAAAGGATTCCTCGTATAATGTAGTATGATTTATATATATATATATATATATATATATATATATATATATATATAGATATATATATATATATATATATATATATATATATATATATATTTATATATAATATATATATATATATATACTATATATATATATATATATATAATATATATAAAGGTAATCAGAAGAAAATTAAAAGACGAGAACTCTGTGGTCATTTTACCTTTATTTATAGCACATAGCATCGCGTTTTATATATATATATATATATATATATATATATATATATATATATACATACATATATATATATATATATAATATATATATATATACATATATATATATATATATATATATATATATATATATATATATATATATATTATCTAGTATATATATATATATATATATATATATATATATTATATATATATATATATGTATTATATATAGATATATATATATTCATTCAAAGAGCATAATAAAACTCACCCCATCTCTTCTCTCTATTAAGAAGTCACACCAACCCTTCCTAACTAAATAAATCACCTTATCTCATCATATCACATGATTATATTTTTATTAAGTATTTCAAATAAGTAAGTGTTCCTGATTAAAGGCGAATTCATTAATATATAAATAAATGCAATGGGGAAGAAAAATAATGAAATCGGCATAAACTTTTCAAAATTCAGCATTTTGAAAAACAACAAACAACAACGCATAACCTCGAGGAACCCCACACTGTTCCTCTGTTTTGGTGGGAAGTTTGGACTCCTGTCATTGGTCGTTTATGACGTCATAACTACTGCTGACGTCTACTTTCGTGATTGGCAACAAGTTTATGACGTAGGCATCTGACGTATTAATGATGATGTCATCGACGACCAATGACAGGGCTCCAGTTTTCCCTCCAAAACAGAGGCAACAGTGAGGGGTTCCTCGAATTTATGCGTTGCTATTTGCTGTATTTTCAAAATGCCGATTATTAAAGGGTTTTTTTGTTTGATTTTCCATTAGCACTTTTTTTCTTTTCCGTGGCATATACTATATTTCAAAAATACGTTTAATCAGAAACACTTATTTGATCTAATAACTAAAAATTAGAATAGAAATGGATAAAATATTCCAGCATCATAATTATGTATGTCATAAGACCAATTTTTTCCATTACCGCTGGTGTGTTTGTTTATGTATTTATTTTCTTCGAAAGGAGAGACCAAGAACGTGAGAGCTTTTTATATTATGGAACTGATGATTAAGTGCTTTATCAACATTTGATTCGCTTTTAATTAATCAGTGGCCAATGACTTCCTCATTTGAATGTGCATCTTTTTTTTAAAATCCCTATTTTCTGCTAGTTTCCACAAAATTTTACAGTTTCCTCCTCCGCTTTTATTAAATAAAAACTGGTTATTATTTTTTCCTCAATCGAGAAAGGTAATTTATTATGTGCATCGAACATTAAATTTTCTCCAACATGAAGCTCTATGTATGTAAATTGAGTATGTTTTCTTTATCAAGTGGATTGAATTTCTGCATTCGAACATCATTATTATTAATATATATTTTATTACCTAATCTCTGAGAGGTCTACATATTTCCACAAAATGGTTTGCTAAGCCTTATATATATATATATATAATATATAGATATATATATATATATATATATATATATATATATATAATAATATATACATATAGATATATATATATATATATATATCTATATATAATATTATATATATATATAATATAGTATATATCTATATATATATATAATATATATATATATATATATATATATATATATATACATATCAATATATATATATATATATATATATATATATATATATATATATATATATATATAGCAGAAGCCAGGTACTATGTCGTACCTCTAAGTAAACGATGCTGCTCTCTCCTGTTTATTCCACTCAGGTCATTTCTCCAACTAACCACCCAACCACCATAGAACAAGCAGTTGACAATAGAAACATTCCCCCACGAAGATCAAGACGAATTCTGGAAAGAACGAGGGCTATACCGCTGATTATTCATAATTTGAACTAGCTTGTTCCTAACCGTTGTTTTTTCAAATGTTTGTGCTCTTTCTTGTCAGTTCCTTGATGTGACATATCACACTTTAGTGAACAAGACACAGTTGATGGTCGAAAGCTTTAATCCTATACAAGTAATATATATTTTAAACTACAAGAGGAATTTACTTCATTGTGGATTGTATCCCCATATATATATATATATATATGTATTATATATATATATATATATATATATATATATATATATATATATATATATATGTGTGTGTATATATATATATATATATGTGTGTATATATATATATATGATATATATATATATATATATATATATATATATATATAAATAAGGCAATATAAATGCATCAAGGATAGAAGAAAAGGGTCACTTCTTGACATAGTTTGTTTCACTTAGCTACACCGTATCCATTGTATTATAAATGACACAATGTAAAACAGTTACAAAAAATCACAATATGAAATTATGGGAGAACCGATATCCCCAGTACAATGTAAAATATAATATGCATACATACACAAACATATATATATATATATATATATATATAGATATATATATTTATATGCTGTGTGCGTGCGTACATGTGTGTATAACAGGAAACTTCTTTTACAGATAAAATATAAAAGTTTAATAGATAGAAACAAATATGAATAATTACAAAACGAAGACTACACATCACACACTATCTCTTTATTTTTTACTGTAAACCTTCAGCTTCAAACCCTTATGGACAGTCAACAAACCACCATAAACTCAGCCTGCAGTGAGAAAACAAGTTAAAGGAAAAGGTTTTAAGTAAATATATATATAAATAAGGCAGTAGAGCCTATACATCTAAATTCATTAGACGTCTGCAGTGAACAGGATTGAACTTCTTCCTCACTCGCTCGAAGATTTGGAGATCAGAAGATTCCGCAAGTGCTCTAGGTAAAGTATTCAAAATTTTCGCAGTAGGCTTGCAGGCAAGGTAAGCAGCCTCCTATAGTAGATTCACATCAACCGTGCATTTGATGCCTAAGCCTGTCCCTTACGACGCTCCTGATTGGCTATTGATAAGCCAATCACAGGGCTGGAAACTTTCATTCTCTCGAGAGAGTTCACGTAGGCAGGGTGTATGTTCCACCTCTCCTGAAAGACGTATACCTCAGGAGAGATGGAACTTACATCCTGCCTATGTGAACTCTCGAGAGAGACTGAGAGTTTCTAGCCCTGTCATTGGCTTATCAACAGCCAATCAGGAGCGTCGTGAGGGACTGGCCTAGACATCAAATGCACGGCTGATGTGAATCTACTATAGCTATAACTCCACACCGAGAATGATTTTGTTTACCATGCCTCATGACGTCATCAGCTAGAGGCGCTCTTCCCGTCTTGCTATTTCTGCATTGATGCAGTTGCCAGTGGTTACTTTTGTAATAATAACATATTTACATTTTGACAAATATTTATTCAAGTGTTTCTGATCTTGCATCGTGGTAGCATGTGATCATTGGAGGCGTAATTAGATAATCTCCTCGACTCCATGGTTTGAAATTCTTATCCAAGAAAGCAACCACCTAGTCTTCGTCACTTAAGCAGACGTTCCATTCTTCCATTGCTGTCATTCATAGCAATTCGAATACTTACGGAAATGTTGGTTCTGCATTGATAAGTGTTGTGCATTTATCACAATAATTATTTGAAATGATAAATCATCAAATAATAAGGCTTTCGAGATGGAAGTAAGATTTTGCAGTTTTAATTACACAATGAAAACACCTGTAGTCTTTAGTTGAATACTCAAGACTCCTTGGATAAAAGTAATCCGTTCCATCCACAAATATCAACAACTGTCAACTTCCCGATGAAGAAAATAACGAATAATTACCCTTTTTAAAAAATCTCTTTGTTTCAAATCAAACCTTATGTATTTCACAATGCATTTAAGACTAGTTGATAATGATCATATACACAAGGACAGATAATTTTTAGATATATGACGGTTTAGAGTTCAAAATTTTGAAGCATGGCAACGATTCATGACGTATGTAGCAGGAGTAGCTAACAACGTCATTGTCAGTCAACCAATAACATGACAGCGAATTTCCCACTAAGAAAAATGAAGTGTGGGGCTCACCCTAGTTTATGGGGCTGCTGTTTGATGTTATGCCAACAAACGTCAGATATTTCTGGGTTTCTTTCGTGTTCTTTTTTAGCTTTATTGTTTTTCCTTTTTCATTGTATAAGATTTTTATCAAAAATATTTTGTAATACATTATTTAATCACTAAATATATAAATAAAAATGGAAAAAATATTCTTGCATCTTATTAAAGAGGGACCATGCCATTATTTTGTTTGGCAAAGAAAGGTGTACATATTATTATTATTAGTGAGAGAGAGAGAGAGAGAGAGAGAGAGAGAGCGAGAGAGAGAGAGAGAGAGCGAGAGAGAGAGAGAGAGAGAGGGCGAATGTAATATTATTGAGTTGATAATTGCAAGTTTTCCTTTGAATTATTGGTATCTTGCCACATGAATGACTAAGTTTAATATTTTTCTCAATTTCCAATCCATATTCCCTAACAGTTTCCATCTTTAAAGCCTGAGAGAGAGAGAGAGAGAGAGAGAGAGAGAGAGAGAGAGAGAGAGAGAGAGAGAGAGAGAGAATATTTTCATGAAATGTTAAAGTTATTGAACTAATCATTGGATATTTTGAGATTTTTTCTTTTGTGCTCCTATGGTCTGTTCATTTAAATTCATAACTATCATATTTGGATCCGTATTCTCTCCCAGTCTCCCTAATCCTTCTAATCCTTTTTCTCTAAAGGTCCAATTTCGGTTTCATTATAATTGGTTCAACGTCTTTCAGTAAGAGATTGACAATTTTAATATTACAAAAGAGGCAGGAAATGTTACATTAGAAACACTGCTGTGTAGGGAAAAGATAGACTTATAATATTATGTAAACATGGGTCTCTCCATAAACTTTTATGTTTGTAGAGGATGATATTTTGTTTTATGCTCAAGTGAAAACAAATTTCTTGACTCCATGCGAATAATTCTGACGATGCCTGTGCTCACCTCCGCAATATATCCCGTTACATAATCCTAAGAACATTCATAGATAAATTCTTTAAGAATACTGACCACTTAAATAAATATTCTGAAGAAATTCTTAATTACATTGCCAGAAGATTCAACGTAATGTAGCCGAATGACCATCCTGTTCTACACGACTAAACTCAGATCTCAACCACCTCATCTTGAAGGCCATACCTAACAGCTGTCCAATCATTCACTCTTCTTCCTCTCCTTTCCGTATGGAAAGAAATTCCTCGAAGGTTGAAGGGGAGTGCCCATCAATCCCCTATGGATAAGGACGAAGTCCTTGTCAACAAGAGTTAATAGCAATATCCTCAAGAGCGCCTTCCCCCAACGAAAGCGAATGGGGTTTCCATTTTAATTTCATTGAAGCGATGAAGAAATCTGAATGGCAACTTTAATGAATTCTTTTGTTAAAGGAGAATTCGCTCCCTCCGGAGGATTGTTTCGTAGGATTCCTTAGGCGACAAGGGGTAAGAGTCGGTGTGATATTTCGTAGATTTCTACAATATTCATTTCCTCTTCATCTGAAACTATGAATACCACATAAGTAAGCGTACGTCCTCTTCCCTTCCCACCTTTGGAAATAAAAACAAAATTCTGTCTGATCACTGACTCAGAAAAGTCGTTTTTCTTCCACAGATCACCATTTACTGATCACCATTTACTCTACTTACGGTATTTTATATCCACATATCTAAATTTCCAAGTTTTTAATACATTTAAGGCATTTAACTATTATTATTATTATTATTATTATTATTATTATTATTATTATTATTATTATTATTATTATTATTATTATTGTACTTATGAAGCAGACCCTCTCTTAAGCATACTTTATTAAACGTAATGGCTACTTCAGCAGCGTAACACTTGTAGAGATTCTTCTCTATTTTCCGAATAGCTGCTTTTTCCGTACTACTTAGACAGGCTACTAGAGCGCCTATGGAGGTCATGATCAAATACAGAGTCAAAATTGGTGTATATATTTGAATTTTACAGATATACTATGATACCATAGTTATCAAAGTCATTAACGATATATATATATATATATATATATATATATATATATATATATATATATATATATATATATATATATATATATATATATATATATATATATATATATATATATATATAATATACTCTCTCTTTCTTGAAGCAACAAGCTCACAAGGGCCAGTCACTTGAAATTCAAGCTTCCGAAGAATGTGTTCATTTGGAAGAAGTTACAGAAAACGGTAGGAAATGGAGAAAGAACAGATCAGATATTAGATAAGAAAAGAGTTTGGATAAAGATTTATGAGACATATATAAGTGGTGGGAGAGTCTGAATTTTTTTAGGAATGTGGGTTTCTGTCAAAGCCCTTGGCAGGCTATATCATTAGCCAGATAATTAAAATTCCCTGAAAAGTCTAAATTTTAGCCTCTGAATGAGTCAATAAATCTGGGGATTTAAATAACTCATTTTGAATTCTTTAAATTCCAGCTCTATTAAAAAGAAAATCATTGACCTGGAAAGACCCTTAGGTCATATTTTTCATAAATAAGCAAAATGCTCTCTCTCTCTCTCTCTCTCTCTCTCTCTCTCTCTCTCTCTCTCTCTCTCTCTCTTTGAGAAATGTTTCCCACACTGAATGTTTGGTTTTGAGCGAGTTTTTGAGGGGTATTCAAGAAAAGACGTGAATTTCTTATTTCGACCTTCATTTCATGTTTGGTTTTCGGGATCAAGTTTTCCCGTCTCAGTCTGTTTAAAATAAAAGTATGAGTTATTCTTAGTTGTACTAAACGTTATCTTTTTTACACCTGTTATACATCATTTTGGAGCACAGTTGATAAAGACGTAAATTGTAAAATAAGCGTATGATAGAATGTCATGTTAATAAAAGAATAAAACCGTATCAGGGTCAATTTTACCTGGATTTTCAAAAGGTTTTTGGGAAAAATGACAGAAGTTTTTACCAAAATATCGTTATGATAAAGAGAACAAATTTTAATAAAAATCCCGTATTAATAGACAATCTTAACTTGTTTTACTAAATAACTTTAGACTTAGAAGAACACCAGAAAAAAGACCGTGCCAAAATATCATTATGATGAAATTAATTCTTCTCTCCATTCGTTTTTTCCTTCGTATTCTTTTCGTTATTCATACTTCAGGGATTGAAATTTTTCCCATGATATTACAAGAGGATTTTTTATTTTTTGAGTGAGATCCCTCAGCCACTCATGCCAATCCTTTCTCTGCTTCTTAATAGAGAGATCGCGAGTCCTTTCCTCTTGTAATGCTTCACTTCCCCGGTTAATTAATCTCTGAATAGATTCTTGACAAGGAGGGAAGCCACTTCCCATTTCCACAGACACGCTCGGGCGCACGCGCACACAAACACACACAAACACATCGTGAACTCAAATGTCACCTTGACTTCAAGCTATAATTTCACTCATATTCGGATGCGCAGTTTCTTAATTCATTAGTAAGGAATATATGGAGGTATATTAGCAAGGAAATGTAGTTACATTTATTGAAGAATTAATTCATATAGTAGAAAATGCCTTCAGACAGGCAGACAGATAGACAGACAGATCCAGCTGAGCAAAGGATAAAGATGAGGAGGTCCATGAACTAATCTTATTTTGGATCTTATGTTAAAAGAAAAATACTTCAAATTTTAAGGCAATAACAATCAGAAAAGCTCTAATGATATCTTCAGTGGATGAAGTTATATACTAACAAAAATACACGGAGAGAAAAGTAACTCGCATTTAAATGAGATCATCAGTGACTTCGCTGATTATTAGTATGTATATTATCATATTCAGTTAACTTCAGGAACGTGTGTTAACTTTAATATAAATGGAATATCTTCTTCTAAATGTATATAATTTCAGGTGACGCATGATATTTTTATCTGCCGTGTTGTCTTTTTCAAGTACCTTGTGATCAACTCGGTTTTAATTTCGGAAGGATAATATAAAAAATCGAGGGCCCTGATATGACATGAATAGCATGTGCATAGTGGCTGATGTCATCAAGCACAATTTGCTCATTTCAAGTCGTTTCAGTACACTCACAAGTTGTGGTCATGTTTTATTGTTACTGCAACATTCAACAAACTTGAAGATTGAAAGCCGTGAGCTGGGCTACATGGTAAATTTCATTCTTCGTCTAAAACTCACCTACCAGATAAATGTCACTCACTCCAATGATCACTTTTCTTCCCTGAATCTGGTTAATATCTGCTGACTCGATGATGCACTCCAAGACTCTGAGAGCTGAAAGCCAACAAGGATGTCAATAGTTTAGACGTGGAAGTACCTCGTTCGATATCGTTATTGATTTAGTTTCGTCACTGTCCAGCGCCATCTGTTGGTTGGAAACAGAACTGCTGTCAAACTGAAATAAATAACATGGCTTATGATTATTTAGATAATTCTAAGAGAAAAAAGTAATGGGACTTACTGTCTACTTTGTGATTTATTTCGATTTAAAGAGAAAATCCTTCAGAAATCAAAAGTTCATTATGAAAGGTAGAAGATATATTAACTCTATTCGCCTTATTATTGATACCTTCTAGTTTCATCCACTTATTCTGAAAACCAGTACTGAATAAAGCATGAGTAACAAAATAAAACAAGATCTGTTCATACAGATCATTCCAAGAGTCTCGACGTGGAATACGAAATCATTTAACAAGAAACCTGAATCAGCAATAATCTTTTTTGGGGTGACTGTTTTAAAAGAGTAATCTCTCCTGCCAGCTGCACTTACCCGGTGGCTGTCATCCTGAAATGGTTTCAGTAAATCAGTGAAAATGGTAGCGGCGATTATATTTACACAGAACTTCCAAAGCTATTTGCTTCATGTCAGACCAGAGAAAAATAGAAAAAAAAGGCTTACCTGAAAAGCCTTTCAGTTTTTTAGGAGTTTCTAATAATCAAGTTGTCAATACTTGGTCGGAGAATTGAACGGATTTTAAGTGTTCTTGACATGAGTAACTTTTCTTGCAAGATAAGAAAAAAAAATTTATGCTACGTAGCAATATTTCCAGACCGTCAATGGCTACTGGATTTCAGAGCTTAAGATCGAATAGAAAGCAGTTTCGGAGTTTGAATTTTTCAGTGAAAGGCAGGGAATTGAATTCAAACAATTAAGAAATAAAAAAAGACTAACCTGTTTCTGAATATTTACCTCCCAAAAACGTGATATTCAAAAGCCTGGGAACAGAATTATTTAGAATTATTTAGACCTTGGCAATTTATTCCAGCTGACTGAAATATATGAAAAAAGGGCATTCTGGATTAAAACTGACCTCGTGATATTATGTATTTACTGTTATTTTGGACAGTACAGTTAAAATCCTTATTCTGATTACACATGGCAGAGTAATCTCTAGCATGATATTGCATTTCATATAATATGAAATAAGGAAAACATATATGGTTCTTACTTTCTCACCATATGATATAATGTACGAACTACTGCAATGAAAATTACATGTTGAACTTGTGGTACGGCAAAGCAAATGAAAGTTCAACGGCATTCATTTTATTTTCTCATTGGCAGCTGATTCAGTAGCGAGATGGCAAAGGAATATCTGATAATCAGACTTCAATTGTATCGTTCAAATGCATAATATATATATTGACTAATTCCTTTATTAAGACATCAGCTGGTTGTTATGAATGACAGAATTTCTATCCGTTTTCTACCCTTTACGCAACCTCTTGTAATCAATAAATAAAAAAACATAAAATACTTTCTCTCTCTCTCTCTCTCTCTCTCTCTCTCTCTCTCTCTCTCTCTCTCTCTCGAGTTTCAATTCCACACAAGACACTAATGACAAAAGCTAGAGCTTTAGGTAATGTAGGAGAAATAGCAGACTAGATCGAAGACTCTAACTAATAGAAAACAGTCATGATAAACGGTTTTAGAATCAGAACGTGCAGATGTGACAAGCCGAGTTCCTCAGGTTCAGGACCCACTTCTATGCCCTGCTCAGGGTTCTGTCCTTGCCCCACCCTCGTTTTTTATTTACATTAATGACATTGACATAGGCTTAACTAGCAGGATAGCCAAATTTGCAGATGACACCAGACTTGGTGTAAATGCAGCAGACCCAAATACTACAGTGGAAAGTTTAAGAAATAATTTAAGGAAAACAGGAGAGTGGTCAAAAAGATGGTAAATGCCTTTAACTTGGATAAATGTAAAGTGTTACAAATGGGAACAAACAAACCTCATGAAACTACATGCTGCTTGGGAATGACATAAATAGTGTAGAAGAAGAAGAAGAGGACCTTGGAGTTATTATTACCAAAGGCTTAACATCCACAAAACAGAGCATGAATGCAGAATAAAAGGCACAGATGCTGGGATACATAAAGAGGCAGTTCAAGTACAGGAACAAGGAAACTGTGCTGCACCTCTACATATCAATAGTTACACCTCATCAATAGTTAGACCTCATCTTGAATATGCAGTACAGATTTGGTCACCAACACTAAGAATGAACATAAATTAACTAGAAGGGGTACAAGCAAGAGCCACAAAGTTAATTCCATCCAACCGCAAATGGGGTTACCAAAGACGACTAGAGAGCCTGAACATATATGACTTAGAAACACGACGATCGCGAGGACAACTAATAGAAACATT
>NC_087201.1:69355137-69370137 GCF_015104395.2 Macrobrachium nipponense
TATTATAACGCTTCCTCATTTAGTTGAAAATTAATTTTTTCTACCTTACAGAACTATTATTTAGCGTTGGTGTAAGGCTGCAGGAAGAGTGATATCAATTCTATCGTTACGATAATTACTCAGGTAACCTAAAGTGAATAAGTAACAACTAAAAAATATATATAGACAGCACCCGACCAAAAAATGAACACTTTTAAATATGGATGTATACATTACTCCTCAGAAATAAACACGCACACACACACAAAGTTCACATATAAACCGCAATTCCAAAGATACGTAATACTCACCGCCAATGCTTTTTCGATTAGTTGATTGGGTTATAAAGAGATTACAATATCCATTGTTCTTTCAACTCCTTAAGTGTTGTGAATAAAATCTTGATGTTTTTCTATGCTGCCTGAGGAGATCTCAAAGGAATACAGTTCCTGTTGATCTTTTCAGCCATGGTGTCAATCTGTAAAATAGAAATAAAATAGCAAATCTTAAAATTTAATGTCTGATTGCTTGTGGAAAGACAGTTACACGAATAAAATGATAATAATATTAATAGTAATAATTACCCTCTTAATTTTTTCAGTCGTGCCAATCTTCATAATGAAAATAAAATGGGAAATCTTCACATTGCAAGTCTGATTGCTTACAAGCTGTAAATTACATGAATAAAAAACTACATATCTTAGGGAATTTTTCCCATACAAATGCATTCTTGCTATGTAATTATAGTTTGTGAGGTCAAGGCTCTTATATTTGATGTTAAAAGTTTTTCTTCTCAAAAAAAAAAAAAAAAAAAAAAAAAACTTTTTGCCAGAGTAAACATGCAAAGCCTCTTTGTCACAGGTTCGTCTTATGGAATAACATATGGTTTGCCCAAAGTGCACGAGGCAGGTACTGCAATACGGCTCATTCTCTATGAACACAGAAAATTATAAAATGCCTAAATACCTTGTACCAATATAACTCTGCTAGTTTTAAACGTGACATTATCAAAGAGGATTCTGACGTATACATGCTTAGCCTGGATGTGGGAGAGACCATCGAAATTGTTGTAAATAAGTTTTATCTCATAAATTTAACAGAATGTTATTTTTAAAAATTTTTAGAATTGGCCATGCTGGACACGTTTCCCCTTTAGGTCCGATGTTCGCCAATATCTTTATGAGCTCTCTGGAAGAGCAGGCGCTGGATAGTTGCCCTCTTTCTCTCCACCACTTGTTTTATAAACGTTACGTCGATGACACGGTTGCTCTTTTCAAGCGTGATTTTAATGCTGACTTTTCTAGACTATAATAACACCCAACCCCAGAATATATGCCTGCCTAGAACCTAAAATTAATCCCAAAAAATCCTTGCACCATCGAGTCCTTTTTCAAGATCAGGGATAATGTTAGTCTGTTATTTGTATCCAACGTTGTTTATAAGTATACTTGCCCCAGGTGTAACCAGGGGACATACGACGGATGTATCAAAAGAATGCTGAGGGTACGCATAGAGGAGTTAGTTTCAAAACCGGGAGTACCAAACACAGAACATCCATTAACGAGTGAGAGATGAGTATTTCTGTGATAGAAGTTCACTCTCGACGTGGTTCGGAAGTCACGTAAAGCCGTTGGTCCCGTTGCTGAATAACTACTGGTTCCATGCAACGTAAAAACACCATACTAACAAAACAAACAACCCAGAACAATCCAAATAAGGAACCATTCCAAACTATCCAAAACACCTATAGACAACAAAGATTTAGAATAATACTAGGACATAAACAGAAAGACGACGACTTAACAACTTTAGAGCCCATAATGAAAAAATTAACTGTTCCATTATTAAACGCCCAAAAATCTTCTACCTACTGTTTATTGCTTGATGGCCCTATCTCTCTCTCTCTCTCTCTCTCTCTCTCTTTGTTTCAATTGTTTCCTTTTAGCTCCCGTCTAGGTGGGTCCTGCTTTTAATGTCATGGTTATGCTGATATTTTGAAATAAGTTAACATTTTAAATTAGATATTGTAGTGTTTTTAATTATTTGTTATAATAAATGTGTTTATGAATAATTATTGAGAGTCAACTCGTTGTATTTCAGCCTTGAATATGCAACAATGTAGTGTGAAACGTGGGCATTAGCTATAAACCTTCAATTATATCGAGTGTCTTTCCATGGACATCTACAAGTCATACTAAGACAAAAATAGAGAAATATAGTTTCAGTAAAACTACAAATATTTTCACTCTATACCCATTTTATTCAAACTCATTTGCTAAAATATAAAGAATTCGCCTCTGATTACGAAACCGAAAAGAGAGAGTCCAATTGCCTGAGGGCATCCCCTCCTTCCCGCCCCCCCCCCCCTTCCTACCCGCCCAACCCCTGCGACGATCTCATCTTTCGACGGAAACATCAAGCCGAATCGCCCTTACTAAAATGGATCCATAAATGACAAGGAAATCGTGACTAATGGAAGGCTGAAATCGGAACTGCCGGAAGAAACTCAAGACATAAAAACGGCCGTTTTTAATACATTAACTTTATGATGAGTGATTGGCGTCTCTCCACAAATTATGGGAGGTTATTGTGTCCCTTCTCTCTATCGGGATTGTGGAGGGGGCCGTTTACGTGAACTTTTATTTTTATTTTTGTTAGTTCATTGGCGCAGAGTCGTTCCTTTGGGCTGGAGCAGTAGACCTTCATGCGTATTTGAAACTTATAAAGGCCTATCCATACGAAAAATACACGTATCTATTTCACTTTTATGGATTTGGCATAAAACGATACTTATCCCACCTCGAGTGACATATCTCTGTCATTTGCCTAGGAATACCTTTTTAAATTTCTCTTTCGAGTTCGGATAGAATGAAAATGAGTAAACCTAACAGTAATAGAAAACAGTGTAATATGATTTATATATATATTAATATATGATAGATTAATAAATATAATATAAATATATCATTATAAATATAATATTTATTATTGAATATATAATTTTAAATTAAAATTAATATTCATATTTGTGTTTGTGTTTTGTGACCCTGTATGTATGTATGAAAGTAAGTCTGTACGGTCACTGTAACGAATGAAACTCAATTATTTGGTAATGGAAGCTAAGAGAGAGAAGAAAACTCTTGAAGTTGTGAACCTTATGTTGGGGAAAACAGAGTTATTGGTTTTTCTCTACTTTTCCCTCCAATGAGTGACTGTCTTACCTAAGTGACCTGACACTTGGGATGATGCCTGTAAACCAAGCTTCTGAAAAAAAAAAGACGTTTCCTACCAATAGCTGAGGAGATGCTTTGTCGTTTGTATGTTTGTTGCAAATGTAAAATTGGCATTAGGTGTTGGAGGTGGGAAACTTAATCATAGCAAGGCATAAAATCATTCAAAGCTGCAAAATCAGATATGATAGCGACACATGAATAAACTGACAAAGATAATGACTATATATATTTATATATATATATATATATATATATATATATCATATATATATATATATATATATATATATATATATATATATATATATATATGCAGAAGCCAGGTACTATGTCGTACCTCTAAGTAAAAGGGGATACAATCCACAATGAAGTAAATTCCTCTTGTAGTTTAAAATATATAGTTCTTGTATAGGATTAGAGCTTTCGACCATCAACTGTGGTCTTGTTCACTAAAGTGACACTTTAGTGAACAAGACCACAGTTGATGGTCGAAAGCTCTAATCCTATACAAGAACAAGATATTTTCAAAACTACAAGAGGAATTTACTTCATTGTGGATTGTATCCCCTATATATATCTATTATATATATATATATATATATATATATATATATATATATATATATATATACATATATACATAATATTATACATATATATATATACTATATATATATATATATATATATATATATATATATATATATATATATATTTATATTTATATACGAATATATGTATATTTTATATATACATACGTATACACACAAACACATTATATATATATATAGTATATATATATATATATATATATATATATATATATATATATATATATATAGATAGATAGATAGATAGATAGATAGATAGATAGATAGATAGATAGATAGATAGATAGATATAAATATATAAATATATATATATATATATATATATATATATATAATATATATATATATATATATATATATATATATATCATAAATATATATATATATATATATATATATATATATATATATATATATATATATATATTAAATTATAATGGGTTTTTTGAAGGAAAACACATCATAGCAAAAGATAAGAATATCGATCATAAAAAAATATATTAAAAAATGAAGAAGTTCATGGTAGAAAGAATATTTTGGTCTTGAAAACTATATATATGTTTTTTCAGCCTCTTAAGCTTATTATACGTTTAATATGCAATAATAACTCTACAACAAAGTAACTTGTTGAAACCGCCAATAATAATAATATTATATAGAAATATTGACATTAATGTTATTTACATTATTAATGGTTTGTGTTTACATTTAATATAAGAACATTTCTTTTAAAGACTTATATTTAATCATTTCTCGCTCAAATAAAACTGCCTTAAAAATACAGCCACTTATTTCAAGCTTTGATAATATAACCAAATATAACAAATCATTAATACAAATCATTAATTTAGTCTAATATCAAGCGCGTAATTGCACTGTCAGGTTTATCTGCTCCCAGCTTCAAATAAAAAATGATTTTCTCGGAAAGTATTTACGACATAATAAAGTGGGACCCAAGGAGTCCATCATCTTCTATATTCTTTTAATGACCCAATGCTTACTTCTCAGAATAGTAAAATAGGAAACTAATGAGGCTCTTCATTTCTGAGAGGGCTGCAAAATAAACTTTTAAACAGAAGATGGGTTTTATATTTGGATGAGCTCTAAATTTGCCGTAAAGTAAATTCTCTCTAAGTAATGAAATACGTTCGAATTCAAAGTAGTTGCTTGTGAATCTGAAGGGTATATTATATTTCAATAAAGATAAATAATCATTTCGATACAATTCATGGAAACAGCGAAAAAGTCATTACAAACATCACAACTAAAGAGACGACAGATTACATTTTAGATTTGATATTGTATTTATTTTGAATGTCGCTTGCTAATGAATCGAAATAAGAAAAAAAATGAATAAACTCTCTCTCAATTTAGTACCGATGGACACAGTATCTATATTATTATTGTTGACAACTTTGTCAGGTGATTGTAAAAAAAAAAACTTACGCTACGTAAGAAAACTTCAATAGTATATATTGATTTATAGCGAAAACTTACTGAATTTATTCTTGTACAAATTAAATTAGCAAAATAATTTCAGTTGTCAGCGATTAACGCTTACTATCTGAACTATAAAAATGTTGACTTTTCATAGTAATAATATAAATCTAGATTTTCTCTTTTACAGTGTTAAAAGTGCATCCTTGATAATGAAAGCTTTACAGGCAACAATTATTTAATTATTTTAATCGAATTCCTCTTTTGGAGGGGAAATTTAAGAAGCGGTTGTGCATGGGAATGTATCAGTCTATTTTTCAGTATACACATCAACTGGTTTGTTTGTCTAAGGAAAGACAGTGTCCCTTATTTATCATTTGTCTCTCACTTCGGTTTGTTTTTCATATTGACATCCACCCTGAAGAAATGAATATCAACATTTTCTTTTCCTTTTTCTATCAAGGCACGCCGATAGTCAACAACCAGGGCAGGAAAACAAGGGTCGACCCACTCCGTTCCATCAGTTTCAGCATGAGTAAGTCAAATTATAAATTCCTTTATTTTTTTTAATATACACTTTTCAAACGCCTTTATTCATCCCTGCGACTTCCATTTCCACGAATAAGGCCATTCCTATTCCTCTATGGACATCAGAATTTCGTCATTTCGCTTTACTGCAAATAGGTTGTTTTATTCGGGAGGCCGGGAAGGGACCTTATGCTTCTTACATTGTATGTCAAAGTGGCGTAAATGACCTATAAATTTGCACTGACTTATATTTTGATCTCTCTCTCTCTCTCTCTCTCTCTCTCTCTCTCTCTCTCTCTCTCTCTCTCTCTGTTTAGGGCTACTTGAATGACACAAATCCAACGCTCTGTTTTTGCTCAAGTTTTATGTGGTTTGTACTGCAGTTCAAGGCATATTTCTGATGTGCATCATAGTTAAACTGCTAGTGATTGTGATATCAAAGAATTATATGAACTTTTGAAGTCTGCTATCGTCACTATAAACAGGTTGAATGATCGTTAAACTAGCATCGAAGAGTATATACAGACAGACAGGGGAGTAACTTTACATAATCCTCCATCAGGAACAACACAGGAGGAGGATGGTACACTGCTTCTGGGTGATACAAACTTATGCGACAAACACTCAACCGATCTTGGCGAAAACACTTTTATAAGAACAATAAGAGGTGCCAATATAGACCTTATACCGGACGTTGCTTGGGTATGCCTGAAGAGTTACAAAACGCCGGGCAACTGCGAGATGCATTTTAGTGTGTTGTATCTGTGATGTCTTGGATGATACATCATCATCGAACATCCTGGATAACCTAAGTAGTCTCGTTATGGAGCTTAAGAACGTTAACGAACTTTCGTGTAGACGAATATCAGGACATGATTAACTACCATAATAACCAACTAAGTGAATGGTGTTTAGGCAAT
Organism: Macrobrachium nipponense; assembly: GCF_015104395.2. Taxonomy (NCBI): domain Eukaryota; kingdom Metazoa; phylum Arthropoda; class Malacostraca; order Decapoda; family Palaemonidae; genus Macrobrachium; species Macrobrachium nipponense. Next base: position 69,361,846 of record NC_087201.1, read on the forward strand.
GGTATATTAGACATAACTGTGAGTCGTCTTTCAAGCTAGCTACTGGAGAAACAGACGAAATGAAACGTGTTTCCACCAGACCAATGAAAACCCTCGAATTTTCTTAAATAGATGTGGTGCAATTAGACTACTCGATTCTCTTAGCAAGAAATGCCAGCATTTTAAGCTCTGTGATAATTGGAAAGACATTAAAAGATCACATACGTGGATAGAAACAAAATCAGAACGTAGTGCTATTCATCAGCAAGCACGCCCTCGAATCATGAATACACGCAGGGAATCAATTACTGGACACCGATGGAATTCAGGGCAGACCACAATTCGGAATCGTACTAACTGCAGGGAGGATCAGCGTGGAGAGATTGGAACATTCAATAAGTATCGTAAAGATGACGGCAAAAAATGTTATAATTGTGGTGAATATAACCACAATAAAGATCTTGTTATTACGACAACAGAATTAGATGCAGTAGCTGCCATGGTTTAGGCCTTAAAAGTCGATTATGTCCTCGCTATGATCCAAAAGATAACGACCAGGAAGATGGCACTGCAAAAGGTACAGTGAAGATCGCTATCGCAGGGAAGGATATGGGAAACCTGCTAACTATAGAACACATAAATGCTCAGTCTTTATTATCGAATTTTGATGAAGTGGAATTGTTAATAAAAGAAAGAAAAATAGACATTTTATGTATAAGTGAAACATGCTAGATACGGGTATCCGAGACAATTTTGTAAACATTTCAAATTTTAATATCTATCGTTGCGACCAGGGAAGAGGAGGAGGAACTTGTATCTATGTGCGAGATGATTTAAAAGTTACTAGAATGATCCTAAATGTTCATAGAGTAGTAGGAGTGGAGGATGTCTGGATAACTATACAACATAAAAAGCTTCCATCATTCATTTTAGAGTGTTTACCGCCATCCCAAAGCTTTAGTCTCCTCTTTCGACTACCTTAAGACTGTTTTTAAAGTTGTTTCCTTACGTAGAACACCAATTTTTATACTAGTTGATATTAATGATGATTTATTATCTGCTAATAGTAAACTAGGTAAAATTGTATGTCAATTAAACCTACATCAGGCAATTAATAAACCTACAAGAATACAAGCATAAGCTCATTACTGCTAGATGTTATAGCAAATAGATCAGAAATTATTTCCTAAGCTGAAGTAGTTCCTTGTCCTATCGCTGATCATGAGTTGGTAACACTACAAATAGATATTTCAAAACCAAAAAGGCAGCCTGTAACTAGGACATTTCATAGTTTAAGACACTATAATCAAAATACGTTCTGTGATAGCTTGTTAAGTAGAACCCCTAACCGTAATAAGATTTTAAATACTGACAATGTAAATATTCAAGTTTCTACATTTACTAGTGTTTTTGTTGAAAGTTTAAATGAGTGTGCCCCTTGTGTAACGAAAGTAATTACCCGGCCCCCGGCTCCTTGGATAAGCCATGACCTTAAAATACAAATGAAAGAAAGAGACGGAATTGCATGAAAGAGTCAAAAGGGATACATTAAATCTAGAATTAAGAAGAACATTTTAAAGATAAGTTTGAAAACTGTCATGGTAATTTGTCTACTAAATGGGAAATTGTACATGAAATGATCCCTGCTACAAACAGTAACGTAAGCATCCGTGATTATAAAGATAAGAAAGATAAAGCAAAAGAATTTAACGAATATTTTGCAAATGTAGGTCGACTGGCCTTCGAAAATTCTCAATAGATCTTGAATGCAAATAATAATCTGCCCCCTATAGATACTAGTATACTTCAAGGTATCGCGAATAACCTATTCAGACCGCAACCCGTTGACGTGGATACAGTTGTCTTGGTAGTGAGGGAATTGAATGGCTCAAAGGCGTTTGGATCTGATGGTATCTCTCTCCGTTTCATACGAGATGTCTTACCCGTGATAAGTTTTTACTTAACCGTTATAGTAAACACCTCCATTGTTACTAGTCTTAACCCCGGAGACTAGAAACTGTCCCATGTAATACCATTTTTCAAGAGCGGTGACCCACATGCAGTCGAAAATTATCGGCCTATATCGCTTCTACCAGATTTATCTAAGATATTAGAAAAGTAATTGCAGTTCAGCTCATGCAATATCTTGAAGAAAATAACTTATTATCACAAACCCAACATGTTTTAAGACCACATCTATCCACCGAAACCGCACTCATGAAGTTCACAGAGAAAATTCATAGTAACATACACGAAAAAAAGATCTCTTCTTATATTGTTGACTCTCTCTAAAGCATTTGATAGCGTTAGCCATGATATCCTACTTAGTAAATGTATTAAACTAAAAATCGACCCGTTTTGGTTCAAAAATTATTTGGAAAATCGGTATCAGTCAGTAAGAATAGACGATGTAATATCTTCCTCTAAGCCAGTACAATTTGGGGTCCCACAAGGATCAATATTAGGACCAATTCTTTTCTTAATCTATACCAATGATATGTCTACTTCATTACAGGATTGTCTCTTATTACAGTATGCAGATGACAGGCAGATGACAGACAAATTCTAATCACCGGAACCATAGAAGCATTACAAATGTTAATTTCAAGAGCGGAAAGTATCTTAGAAAATGCTAAATATTATTTCCAAACTAATGGATTAAATGTAAACGAATCAAAAACTCAGTATATTTGCCTTGGCTCAAGACAATACGTTTCTCAAATTCCTGAGAATATAGTTATAAATTTCAATAGCCATGCTATTAGAAAATGTGACCGTGTAAAAAACCTCGGAGTTTACTTCGATCAGTACTTGTGATTTGATGCTCATATCAATGAAGTCAGTAGGAAAGTGAATGGAACAGTAATTTACATAAACAGAATAAAAGACAGATTTGATCATGAAATGGGCGCAAAATGGTTGTTCAGTCGCTTGCGTTAAGCATAGTAAACTACTGTTTGAAGGTATGGGCACTACGTCTAAACAATAACGTCGAATCCAAAAACTTCAAAACTTTGCGGCAAAAGGATGGATGGATGGATTATGGAATTTAGGGCATAGCCCAAACACTGGGACCTATAAGATCATTCAGCGCTGAAATGAAAGTATGGCTAGATGGAAAAATGAGAAATGAAATGAAAATGATAAACTGATGACAATCCTGCACTTGAACAGGACTACATCAGCAAAGGCCATTTTACTCTCCCCCAGCATTCCCATCATCCAAAGTTATGAAAGATCGTTTTGGCCAGGGGGCCTTGCGGCAAAATGGACTAATGGGATAATCAAGTAAACCCAATTTTAAAGAAATTAGAATGGCTCAATATAGAACAAAGAATACAATATGACCTATGCCTATTAGTTTATAAAATATTAAATAATTTATTACCAACATGGATTTTTCCTCTAACATTAGTTATATTTAGAAGTGATAGGACAACGAGAAATAGCAACGACCTTTACGTACCAAGGACAAATACCGAGCTGGGTAAAAGGTCGTTCTCTGTACAGGGTCCTTTAGCTTGGAATAAGTTACCAACGGCTATAAAAACAACAGGTAATATAAATTCTTTCCAATCAGTGCTAAAGAAACATTTTTTTGCCGGTAGGTTGATAACGCTTTATATGGTAACATCACTGCATCTCCAGAATTGTAACAATAGAAGGACAACTTTGTAAATCATAATGATGCCTATATACACATGTAACCAAAATTGTACAGAATATTACACTATGTATATCAGGGCTACGTTTTATTTTGTATTTTTAAGATGCTTAATCAGGTTTGTTGGATATAGTAAACTGAGTAGTATGAAATGTAATTCATGCATTGAAATACATTTTATCCTTTGTAAGATACAGAATAGCCAATGTAAATTTTCGAAATAAAGATTATTATTATTATTGTTGTTGTTGTTATTATTACTCTCTCTCTCTCTCTCTCTCTCTCTCCTCTTCTCACTCCTTTCTTCTCTTTCTCTCTCTCGTCTCTTCTCTCTCTCTCTCTCTCTCTGAAAAGGAAGGCCTGCCTCCATTCTTAACGTGCTTAAATAATGATGGAAATCTATGATAAAACTTCTCCACGGACTTTTTATTCAAATATTAATAAACTGTAATACGTGCTAGGGGAAGTTTTGTAGCCACGAATCTTTTATAATTTTCCCTCACTCTCGAGGTTTCTTGATATCAAAGTCATTATTTTATACATTTTAGGCCGAAGTGTCAAATCAATCTTTTTCACTTTTAATCATTTCTAGGTATACTTTCTTTCATGGACGATTTGGAGGTCAATCATACTTCAGCAACCAGTTCAGAACAGGTCAATTCATTTTCTTTTCCTTGCCAAACATACGCATAGTAATTCAGCCCGCTCAACTAGAACGGTATTACATCAAAATGGCTTTAATATCTTATTATCCTTGTATTTATATTGAAAAGACACAATCGAGTCCACAATAATGAAACGGACGAAATTAATGATTCATAAATTCTGTTTTCCTCCTGTAGAGACATTTCCCTGGTTTTCAGCTCGTGAAGTCCAAGAGTGACTCGTTTAATCACTTGAGATGAATTATGTAAAACATTTACTTCTTTATGAATTGTTCAATAATAGTCATTCTCATTTTACTGAAAACGTATATTTCCGAATCATCTTCATCCCGGTATACTCATAGCAATATTATTCCATAAGATGTTAGTCAACTTACGTTTACTAAAAAGACTATCAAGCATTTCACAAATCTCTGTCAGTCTTCCTAACTGACAGGAATCAGCACCCATTGTTATGTTGAAGGTCACCCATTTCACCTATAATTCGTGATTTTATCATTAATATATTTTTTGTCTTTTATGAAAATCTATTAATGAACCCATGTGCATGTTGAAAATTAGGAAAATACTGACAGCATTCTTTTCAGGTTAGTATTTAAACTCTCACATCTTATCTAAAATAGATGTTTATCACAAACTCCTAATTGCATCTCACAGCAACTCCTACAGTCTTATGAGACCAGATCTATTATTTGCTTTGTTTAACCTCGATCTTTTTCCTCGAAAGATTCCGATTATTTGAGTTTGTATTTAGTTTTGACAAAAATTACAAATTTCAAGTTTTGATTTACCATAAAACTAAACATAAAACTTCCAGTATCAAGTATTAGGTCTCTGTATCATTTACTTTATGAAAATTATTACAAAGCATGAAAATTATTACAAATATGTACCAATTACTCTAGATTTGTAATGTGGTTAATTCCCTAACATTACATTCCTCTGTGATTAAAAGTCAAGGTACTTACCGTCTCACGTAGATTACTGACATTTAGCTCTAATGCACAAACTAGCACCGTCAACGTTGTACTCATTAACTCAGCAGTCAGCATACAACTGAAAATCCCGAGCGTAAACCTCAGCACACTTTGGGAAGAGTTCGCTTCTCCCTTTTAGAAGACCGCCGAAATCACTAAATAGCTGAGGCTTCCGGAACGACACCAAAACATTTAAGGAACGCTCGTATCTCATTAACAAGCTGTTAGGTCATGGCGCGGAGGAATTAAAAGCATGTGAGGTTAATGGTATCCAAACACTTGCTTCAAATAAGGCGGCTCGTTTTACGAGCTTTTCACTTATTTCCAAAGGAAAATCATGCATGCGTACATGAAAGGAGTTGAAAAAGAGTCTGCAGTCTCGCGGTAAATTTGAACGTAGAAGGTGAATGAATAGTTATTCTTGTTGTGGACTATATCATCTTTTTCGTGAAAAAGTTGGGTTTGTGAGGTATAATATGAATTGCAGGATGCACGTGTCACTAAGGCTTATCATTAGCAGTCTAATTATCTCCTACTAGGCTTCATTTAAACTAAGTCCTCACCTGAGAAAAGAGAAGTTGAAAAAATTATATATATAACAAAATACTGAAGAAAATATAAATGAAGCAACAAAATAAATTAACAAACGACATAAGAAAACCAATATTATTCCTAAAATACTGGAGTATGATCGCTATGTAATTATCCCAAGCTGAATAGTGAATTGTACTTTATTTTGAAATACAGCATGATCCCATTTTAAATAGGAAGCTAAATAAGATAATGATGAAACATTTTTAAAACAAAGTGTACATTCGATTAAGACAGACAGACAGACAGACAGACAGATATAGGTCCATACACATAGAGCGATGTCGAAAGCTGCCTTTGTACAAAGTTCATCGCCCGGGATACGAGGTTACTTGTGACCATTCTGATGAGGTGGTACATTATTATTGCAACCGACCTATGTTTTTATTATTCCAGTAGATTATTTACTGAAAAATATCATAAACTAATGGCGAATGTTCAGCGCTAACATTGTATTCCTAACCGAAGTGTTGTTCCTTATTTTTTCAAGCTATGAACTATTTATCGATAGGACGAGGACTATTTCTCAATAATGCCCTTTCCCTCAAAGCAATTTGTGCAACCTTTGTTTACGTGTCCGATGGTCCAAACGACGTTGCAGTTGCAATAGAAAAGTCATTTATCTCGCTCTCTCTCTCTCTCTCTCTTGCGTCCAAAAACAAAAAAAAAATGTAAATGTTTTGGTGTTCAATTCGGCATTCGAAAATTCCTTGTGATGGCGTCGACTCCTTTACAGAACTCACAAAGCGAGAAATAAAAAAGAAAAATGATTCGAGGCAAATTATTCCTCCATTTCATTGCATGTTTTCCGTCGTGGATAAAATAAAAAAGGTGGGGAAGGGCGGGAGGTGTTGGGCGGGGAGAGACGCAGAGGCGATGCTTTTTTTTTTTTTATTTTTAATCTGATCTACATAGTTTTTCTACTTCCCATCTCTACCATACACCATCACAGTCAAAAGTTCCCCTTATTCTTCGTTATTTGTTTTCTTCGTAATAATATATATCAATATAATATTAATTATTAGATATTATTTTAAAATATAATTTATATGATATATTAATATATATATATATATCTATACATATAGTAAGGTATATAATATATATATATATATATATATATTATATAATATAATATATATATATGTATATATATATAATAATATCTATATATATCTATATATATATATATATATATATAATATATATTATATATATATATAATAGATAGATAGATAGATAGATATATATTCTATATATATATATAATATATATTATTAGTATATATATATATAGTAGATAGATAGATAGATAGATATATTATAGATATATATATATATATTATATATATATATATATATACATACTAGATATAATAGAACAAATCCTATATAGTATACGTGTGTATGTATTTATTCGCGTGTTATTTACATTCAAGAAGCATTCTGGGTAGTCACGTTCTCTCTCTCATCGCGAGCAGCATCCATTATAAAGCAGCCAGCGAATCACAAGAAATTATTGGGATGCTGGTCGTAGCATCATTAATGCATCTCCATGTCTTGCCATTGAGATGCATGACCCTACCGAACACAGAACCGCACGAAATAGCTTTCTTACCTGTTCTGCTGCAATAACATTGCAGTTTATTTATTTTTTATTTCTGCAATCATAACTACCTCTGACACTAGTCACGAAAACTACACACTGTCGGTCATGTTTTCGTGTTGCTTTTAAAGCAAGGGATTTTTCCTGTTTTTGTTTCCATCTCCTTCTCGTCATTTTTCTTCAGTTTAATTTATTAGCGATCGAATATTTTCCTGGGACGGAATAGCTTCCCAATAGAAGAAGTACTCGTCGTACTCGTACCTCTCCTCAAAGGGTAACAGCGGGATCAACTGAGGAAACGGTATATCAGTAAGGAAATAAACAACTTCTGGATTACTGTTTTTTTCTTATTACTAGCGGAAATGCTTAGAGAAGAGAGCGATAGAGATCCTCTAAGGAATTCATTAATTTCTCAAATACTGAGAATGAAAATTAATGTACTGAGGACTAAACCTTAATCTGCATTGACAAAGAATACGATCCGTTTCACATTGATACGCTCGCCAAGGATGCGTCAGGGTAACTGAATAGCAATTGCCTGATGTTTTTAGACTCCACCAGCTTTACGCCGAACCGGTTGTTGTTTTAGATCGAGCAGAACTAAAGCCAGCCACAGGTTTTGTTTCTTTAGCTACCTGTTCTTTGACACGGGCTCTTCCAAGATAGTGTTCTACCTGTTCTTTGACACGGGCTCTTTCTAGAGAGTGTTATGTATAAGTGAAGAGAAGGTAGACCTGATACACTTCTTAAACGTGAAATTGTATATACAGTATTGACACTAGACGTCAAAATGAATGGCTTTAGTTCAAAA
>NC_087201.1:69377637-69380137 GCF_015104395.2 Macrobrachium nipponense
ACTTATTAATGTACATACGTCTGCTAACGTTCGTTCCTTCTCAACTTCTGTTGTCGCTTCAGAATCAGATCAAAATGGGGTAAGCTGGACTTTTAAATATGGCCAGAGATGCTTCATATATACATGTATAATATATATAATATATATCATTGATAGGGATATATATATATATATATTATATATATATATATATATATATATATATATATATATAGGAAAATGGCACGAAAGAAAAGTGAGACAACGGAGTTCTTGCTAGGCCTCTCGACACAATTGTATGTTACTAGATTTTCCGTAACTTCGTGATTCAGTTATATATATATGTTTGTGTGTGTGTGTGTGTGTGTGTGTGTACATGGGATATTCATACAGAAGACATAAGCAATGACTATATGCATTCAATTTTCCTACAAAACCTATATGCCCCTGCAGCTCTTCAATAAAGCACTTGAATTAAGCAAAGACTACTGTTAGAATACCGGCCGCCGCCAAAAAAAAACAGTGAGAATATTCTAAAAAGACCCTTTGCAAAATAAGAAGAATTAACAATTATGCATTTTGGAATAGAACTTAACTAATGCGCTTAAGCTTTTCATTCCGGTAGTAATGAGATTAGGTTACTTAACATTCATGGGACACAAAAGGGGTTTGTTCAGTTGTATCCGGTAATGAGATTATCCCCAAAGGAAAACGTTAAACATATATTAATAGCCAGGATAAAAACGTATCATGTTTAAGAATGGACTGGATTCGGGAGTGGACGACTCTCTCGGTTATTTCGTCATGATTTCCACATTTTAGGAAAAGGGATCACTGACAATTTTTAAGCTGAAAGTTATTATTATGTTTAGGTATTCATGCATATAATCTACACAGGACACAGTCTCATATATATATATATATATATATATATATATATATATATATATATATATAATATATATATATATATATATATATATATACACATATATATATAGTATATATATATATATATATATATATATATATATATATATATATATAATTTATATATATGTATATAATATATATATATATATATATATATATATATATATATATATATAGATAAATAGATAGATAGATTGATATAGATATATACCTATATACATATACAGACAAACAGACAGGGATATACCTGAACTACAAGATAATTTCAAATATGTCTACAAGTAAAAACATACTTTTCAATGAATACGTCTCACTGTAAATGGCTGACGTCTAGGAAATATAATCCACCTTATTAATTACATGGAAATAAAACTGTATCCCTTATTAAATATCCATTTTATCTATTGTGTTCTCTACATTTCCTTCAACATTCTTTCCTGTCGTCAGACCTTATCATTTTCTTGTTCACTAGTAGAAAAAAAATAATACAGATGTTTTTCGAGTAAGATATTACTTACATCTTCAAGAAGTCCCATCCAATTTGGAGCACCGACAATCTCATAAGGGCTCAGGAGAAGGCTATCCTTTCTCATCGTAAGCAGATAACGTCAGTGCCACCAGGGAGAAACAATCCTCACCTCCATTCGTTGGAGAACCTTGGAAGAAGAAGAAGTTATCATTTACTGTTATGATACTCGGGTGATCGAGATAATTTTAAGGGGTCATTTGATAGAGGAGTTTCTGGCCTTATTGTCTTTGCCAAGAGGAGAGAGAGAGTGTTTGTGTGTTTCCTAGATATATATAGGTAGAAGACACATAATGTTAAGAGTATATCCCAATATGTACGAGTATTTCATAAATGCACATAGTTAGAAAAGTATTTCTCAATACAATTAGTTACAAGAGCATATCATAAATGCATATAGTTGTAACAGTATTACCTAAATACTCATAACTATAAAAGTATTTCCTAAATACATTACTTGTCAGAATATTTCCTAAATATACGTAATTATAAGAGTCGATCTTATATAGACAACCATGAGGGTAATTCCTGAATAGGGTTGTTTCGTAAATACACAATTATAAAAGTATTTCTTCAATATATAGCTACAGGAGAATTTCACAAATATGCGCTATCATAAGGGTCACCATTCTAAAATTCAGCAATTAAATGGTTACTTTTGGTAACATGTACTTTGATCTGCAGCGAGAATTCACTATCATCAAAAAATGAGGTAATTCACATCGGTCTTTTTCCTTTATACATTATAACAATAATTAGTTAGACGTTTAGGGTTTGGTTGAGAGAGAGACAGAGAGAGACAGAGAGAGACAGAGAGAGAGACAGAGAGAGAACCTCCATCTAATAATAACTTTCACTTTGGGAACAATACTAAAAAAGCGGACAAATTCGGTTAATTATTCATTCGTAACGCTTGACAGTTTTATTGCATTACGGAGTTCTGATTTATTTGTCTAAATTTTGCGTTTTGAAATAGTTCAACCTTCCACCACATAATATTTTAAAAATATCACATTTACAATTCAGACTGAAGCGCAGATTTATATTTCTACCTTTTTATTT
>NC_087201.1:69390137-69397637 GCF_015104395.2 Macrobrachium nipponense
TCCTATTTGTGAGATAGGTTCGAAAAAGGATTTTACTTGTATTTCTTACAATTGGGACAGTCGTTTATGAAGACTGTCTTAGAGTTACCTATTACCCTATTTTCAGGCATTTAACTTACAGGATTTTGCTATAAAGAAGGTATTCAGTTTTGCCTCATTCATAATCAGGTAAAAAATTGATTTTCTTTTGTCTTTCACAGGTTTGCATCTTTATTTTGCAGACACTGCAAACTGTCATAATAGAGGAATCTCTCGTTTTAGATTCTTTGACGGCAACAGACCAAAAATACTTGTGATATAATGTTTATCAAAGGAACTATATATCATCACTAATATAATCTGAATACACTTGTTCTTTGTGAATTTGAATGATTTTGAATTAGTATATAAGAATGAAAATGAATATGTTGTTTCATCTCAACAGTTTCCCAAGTGATATTTTCTTTAATCTGAAGTGTGTGTGTAATTATATAATATAATATATATATATATATATATATATATATAAATATATATATATATATATATATAATATATGTATATATATATATATATATATATATATATATATAGATTTAATATATATATATATATACTCAAGGGCTTAAATATAGGGAAAGTAATAGGTAATATGATAAAGAGATAGATACATTGATTGATTGAGTGACCAATATGCGTGTGCATTTTGCATGAGTGTGTTATGAAGATTGACTTACCTATTGTGATTGATCCTCATTCTATTGTCAGCTTTCTCCATTTTGTATATGGTTAGGAGTCGTGTTGCAAATGTATTTCTGCAACGGCACGGGTAAGATAACATGGCAGCCATGACAGCAATGAAAAATCCGTCTCCATCAATTACGCAGAGAATAATTGTAGTGCGATTGCTCCAGCCGATAGATAACCCTTTATCATTACGGTATTACCTGGCACACCGAAGACACTATACACAAATACATTGGAAAAAATTAACCATTATTATGGTCATTACTTCAGACCTCAATATCCTTTGCATTACGAACTCTCCAATTATCTGCTGGTATTGAAAAATATCAGGGCACATGGTATTATTGGGGGAGAAATGAGAAACACGGCAACAAAGAAAATGAGAGAAAGTGAGAAAAAGGGAGGGAGAGAGGGAGAGGGAAGGGATGGGGGAAAGCGGGCGCTCGTATTTGTAAATGACTCCTGCTGACTCATACGTCTTCGCCTTTAAAAGTCAAGAGTAAACGCCTTAACTAACATCATGTGACAGAAAATAGGGAGAGATGTTTTGTACACTGTGTCAAAGTACTATTTCGATCAAATAATTAGTTTGAAAGATATTTGAGGAAAACGATGATTCGCCGTCCCTGAAATGCACAGTAGTGTCTCTATAAAGTAACGAGTAAGAAAATTGTACGATTAAAGTAAAATAAAAAATGAATACAGGTAAATTTAATATTGATACCCGAAGACCTTTTTTATGATTCTCCTAATCGTTTAGGATGTGAAATTATGAAATCCTTTTCCTTTCAGATAATTTTTTCCTTATTTTTCTTTTTGTACCGTGATACAAAAATGATACTATCAGCAGCTAAACATATAAGTCACTACACTTTTCCCTAAAAAAAGGGGGGGACAATAATAATCTTATAATAATAATAATAATGAAAATAATATGCATTTTTGCACAGATATTTTTTTATCAACATTTATTTTTCCTAAAAATTGTGGGAAAAGAAGATAGTAGAATAAAAATGACGACCATTTATTCCCGGGAGTAAATGAGAAAGTGGAGTCGTGTGTCAGGACATGATTCCCTGCGCGACGAATTGTGTTCAGTGTCGACGTGTGATTTGCCAGGGGAGATGAAATTTCTGTTTCTGTCTCGTGAAAGGTTCAAAGAATTGTCCGAAGCGAGAGGATGATGAGACATAATGACACGGTGCGTTTATAATCTGTACATGAATGTCTGATTGATGGATTTATATCAAGGGCGTTTCTCAGAAGGGATTAAAGATGAATATATGATGCGGAATTTTATGACCAACACATATTATGAGGCTAAGAGTGAAATAAAAGCGTAATAACTTGATTAGGTTCCTTTAAGGGATTTGGGCTGTAAGTCGAGAAGAGAATTTTATGTCGAGAGAAAACTTTGCTTTCGTTTGATGAAGTATCAAGTAAATCAGCAGAAGAAGGGCCGTCTTTTTTTTTACCCCTGCATTAATGATGATAATAATTATAACTTTCTGATTTCCGTAAGATCTTCATACGCCTTTGGAGAAGATCTTAAGATCGTGAAAGTTTATTTACCATAAACGTTTGTATTGTCTTGTGTATGAATAAAGCAGAGCACTAGGGTGCTTCTACACCACAGTAAAGCATGTCACGTACACGCTTCGCCAACTTATCGCTTACACACCATAAATATATTGAACACAGTTGAACGACAAGTGTTCAGCTTGTATGAAGCACTATTCCTAGCTAGAATTTGATACATTGGGCAAAGCTCCGTTCTTACCTAGCTGTCGTTGACTTATTTTCAACTTGTGATATGTATGAAATTTACTGACATGCATTTTATGACGTGCGAACAACTTGTTTCGTACAAATCCCAAATAGGTTGGAAACAAGTAAACGACAGTAAGTGGAGAACGGTATTCATACGAAGCACTGGTTTGGACCACCAATAAGTCGTTGGCATGTACTCAGCTTGTTGATGATGTGTAAGATATATGTTTCCAACATGTAATTACAACACGTTTTACTGCATTGAGGACTTACCGCTAGTATTGCTTCAACCTAAAGATAAACCTTCTTTCGTATATCAGACTTTTCTTGACACTGAAGAATTTGCATCACTTAAGCTTCTGACTTCGAGTTGGAGCCGTTGGGGATTTATTAGGCATTTGTAGTTAATTAAGAGCGATGGAGAAACGTTACTGAGGATAATCTCTCCAGCGTAATGTTCGAGAATGATTACAAATTTGTCGGCTCGGAAAATTGCGTAACCATAAACTGTAATATTTTAGAAGCCGACTGAAAGATTCACTGACTACTGAAAATTAGTAAGGACTGGAGTTCATGACTGAAATTAATAATTTTCTTAAAGAAACCTCCTTGAAAACATTATATATATGAACTGGTCATAAAAACAGAACACTTTCATTGATATGACTATTATCTGACATTTCCTCAAAAGTCAAGAAGAGAATGTTATTTCGTTTTTTTATTTATTTTTTCTGCACCAAAAACTTTAAAATTACTGTATTGCTTAGTGGAAGTGCCAAGATATCCGTATCATGAATCATTATCGTAAAAATGGTATTTATTCCTTTCGTAATAGTGTTTACTCATCAATTTTGGCACTGATATAATTAGTAAGTAACTATTTGGAAAATTTATCTATTTCTGAAGGTTACCCACACACACACACACACACATACTACGTACATATGTGTGTGTATGAGTTTGTAACCTTGAGAAGTAGGCATATTTTCCCATATAGCTTCTTACCAATTATATATGCCAAAATCTATAAGATTATGGTCAATATAATCTTTCTTGTATTATCGGAAAACGTGTTTTTTCTAGAGTTGTAATTTATATATATATATATATATATATATATATATATATACTATATATATATAGTATGTATATATATACACATATACATACATACATACATATATATATACATATACATACATAATATATATATATATATATATATATATCGTGCTACAATGTCCTTTAATATCTAATTCGCTCTACCTCGGAATTAATATATTTTCATATATGCTTAACCGAAGGGGAATTTTTTTCTCGATAATAAGACTTCGGTTAAGCATATATGAAAATATATTCCGAGGTAGAGCGTTAGATATTAATTAAAGGACATTGTAGCTCGATATATGTATATGAATCACGGAAATGTGATATGACTTTTATATATTAAAATAGATATAGAAATTATATGTATGATAATATATATCTGGTATTATAGATACATTAATAGTAGGTGCGGATGTATGTGTATGTATGTTAGTATATAATAATATATACGTATATATATCAGTAAGGACGCCAAGGACAAAACCCGGAACAGCATTTTGTACAACTTTATTGGGACATGTTTCGAGCAGTACTATCACTAGTTATCAACTTACAAATTAAAATAAATGACATCATAATTCTTGTATTGAAATGCTCAACAATACAGCAAAATGACATGTAAAAATGATAAGAGTACGTTGAAAGATGGCTAATATTGAAAAAAAACTGTTAAAAAAGTACTAATTAGAACAAATGAGTAAATAAAATAAAATAAAGCAAAATGCAAATCTAAGTCTTGAAAACGGATGGTAAAGAATTGAGTATAAACGAATTGAATTATAAATAACAAACATACTCTTGACACAAACGGTTAGTTGAGAGAGCAGAAATACTAAATATCACCCAGATTCTCTAGTTTCAAGATTCCCTCTCCCTGTCTATGGTATATATAATGCTATTCAGTGTTGCTCTAATGCTCCAAAAATCTACACAAACCGATGCTAAAAAAAAAAATCAATTATAAATGAAAATCCCAGTTTACAAAAGCTATTAATTAACAGAGCAGAAATATAAATATCATTCATATTACCCAGTTTAAATATTTCCTATTCTTTGTATACGTAGCAAAATGTCTTTTCTCTCTCTCTCTCTCTCTCTCTCTCTCTCTCTCTCTTCGGGTTCACCCTTGAATTCCCTCCTTTTGCATTTTTCAGCAGCAACGAAAACAGGAGTAACTTGGACAATGTCTCTCGTGGCACTGGGCAACAACAAAAAAGAGACTAGGAATTTTCTCTCCCCGACGCAGAAGACAGATATTCCTCGTAATAGTTTCATTCCTCTGGGGTCATTCCCTCTTTCAAAGAATAAGGCGGTGAGAGGCATCATCATTTCTATAGTGTGTAAGAACATTGAAGAATATTGTAATATTCAAGAGTGAGCTGTCAAGTAAGATGGAAGCTTACAGGGGATGTGTGTTTGTGTGTGTATGTGTTCGACAACAATACGGATCACGATTAAAAAATTTCAAGAGGACAGATTCTGTATATTATGAACACATTCATATATATATGTAAATATATATTATACATATATATATGTATGTATATATATATATATATATATATTATATATATATATATATATATATGTGTGTTGTGTGTGTGTGTGTGTGTGTGTGTGTGTGTGTTTATACAAATGTCGTTAAATATGACAGCAAAGTTGCAGTTTGTCAATTTCTTACTAATGCTCTCAGTTTTCCTTACTACCGTCCTCCGTTCCTCAGGCAACTGATGTAGTAAAGCACCAAAGTTACTTTATTGATGGGAGTCTTATTATATAGGACATCTCTTCTAGAGATGACTTCGACTACAAATGAAAAATAAAAAGTTTATAAAGAAATTCACATGCACACCAAACACACACACACACATATATATATATAATTATATATATATATATTATAATATTATATATATATAAATATATATATATTATCTATATAATATATATATATAATATTATATATATCTAATATATATATAATATATATATATATATATATATATATGCAGAAGCCAAGCCAGGTACTATGTCGTTACCTCTAAGTAAATGGGATACAATCCACAATGAAGTAAATTCCCTCTTGTAGTTTGAAATGATATATTACTTGTATAGGATTAAAGCTTTCGACCATCAACTGTGGTCTTGTTCACTTTATGAACAAGACCACAGTTGATGGTCGAAAGCTTAATCCTATACAAGTAATATATATTTTAAACTACAAGAGGAATTTTACTCATGTGGATTGTATCCCCATATATATATATAATATATATATATATATATATATATATATATATATATATATATATACGTATATATATATATAAGTCATATCACATTTCCGTGATTCATATACATATATCGAGCTACAATGTCCTTTAATATCTAATTCGCTTCTTCCTCGGAATTAATATATTTTCATATATGCTTACCGAAGGGGAATTTTTTCTCGATAATAGAATTGCCTGGACCAAGGCGCGAACCCATGGATCCTTTCAAATCCAGGAACGTCAGTGAAGCTTTTACCTACTACACCCCTTCGGTATTATATTATATATATATATATATATATATATATATATATATATATATATATATATATATATATACCATTCTTTTGAAATAATGATAGTCTATATATATGTGTGTGTTGATATATATATATATATATATATATATATATATATATATATATATATATATATATATATATATAAATATAAAATATATATACATATATAAATTATATATATACCATTCTTTTGAATAATGCTTTAATGGTTAAAATCCAATAGTCAGATATTAGCGTTAAAAAAAAAAAAAAAAAAAAAACATAAAGATTTGTTGTCAAACATATTTATAACTGGCCTGTTAACTTTCCAAGAATTGCTATTCGGGTATCCACTTACCTGGAGACAACCAGACGAGAAGTAAATAACTAAAAATAAATCAACAAAGAACCGTAAAAGGGACATTCAAACAGTGTGTGTAAAAGTGATTAATGTACTTTCTACACACGTAGAAAGTGAAATATTAAATACAAAACTAACAATATCCGGATAGAACAGGATAAAATATAAGACAAACAAAGACAGCCAAAATGTTTTCATAAGTCTAACATGGACGGCAAATTTTTGGTCTGCTGTATTTCTTCTGCTTTCACGATGAGAATGCAGAATAATTGTTTTGATTCCCTGCACATTTACGGGAGGCTTATGAACTTTTATGTTTACAAGGCCTCAAGGTATTTCAGTCTCTTAGCACAGGGAACACTGTCAATAATTTCGGTGTTGGTCTCGAGCATTTCCAGGTCAGAGCCGAATCGTGAGCGTCCGTCTCTCGTGTGATTTTTAATACTTCCATTTTTCAATTACACGGTTAGTCTTCCTCCAATATAAGTAATGTTTCGCGACCTACAGCTCGCAATTTTACATGCATTTTTATATATACTACGTTACACCTATCCAGAGAGCGCTTCTTGTTGTGCGATTTATTATTTATGATTAGCAATCAGTTCTGAAGCTTTTAGTGTTTGCCTTTATTGGTATTATTCCACGTCCTACAATATCTCGAAGGACCTTCTCGTCCGTCTTCTAAAGCACCGCTCATATAGTTATTCTAATATAATTTAAGAACATTCTTTCTCCACTTCCTTCGTGTGCAAAACTCTGTCCATTTTCTATTTGGTGACTTAGTGAACATCGATCGTCATTTGAATACCCGATATTTACATAAAACTGAGGCTTCTTCCCAGTTCGCTGTGTGATGAAGCCCACGAACTACAATGAGTAAATTCTCGATGGGTATAAGCATTATTTACTCTTTTCATGTACTTTGCTGAACCCTCACGTATTAGCATTGCAGTTTTTTTTTTTTTTTTTTTTTTTTTATAGA
>NC_087201.1:69402637-69410137 GCF_015104395.2 Macrobrachium nipponense
TCCACACCTCCTTTCCCTCTCCCTTCCCCCCAACCCCCCCCCCCCCCCTCCTCCCGTTCTCTCCCTTTCTCTCACTTAGTCGCCGTGTTTTTCATTTCTCCCCCAATAATACCGTTTGCCCTGATATTTTTCAATACCAGCAGATAATTGGAGAGTTCGTAATGAAAAGAATAGAGAGGTTTGACGTAATGACCATGATAATGGTTAATTTTTCCCAGTGTATTAGTTTATAGTGTCCTCGGCTTGAGCCATCTCAATAAGTATTCATAATTGATGGAAACGGATTCTTCATTGCTGTCATGGCTGCCATGTTATTTTGTCCGCGTCGTTGCAGAAATGCATTTGCAATACGCTCCTAACCATATACAAAATGGAGAAAGCTGACAATAGAATGAGGGTCAATCACAATAGGTAAGTGAATCTTCAAAACACACTCACGCAAAAAGCACACACACATTGGTCAATCAATCAATCAATGTATCTATCTCTTTATCAAATTACCTGTTACTTTGTCTATATTTGAAGCCTGGAGTATATATATTATATATATATATATATATATATATATTATATATATATATATATATATAGATATATAAATATATATATAGAGATATAATAATATATATATATTATATATAATATATATATATATCGAGATACATATAATATATATATATACTATATATAAATATATATATATATATATATATACATAACCACTTCAGATTAGAAAATATCACTTGGGAAATTGTTGAGATGAAACAACATATTCATTTTCATTCCTTAGATAGTGATTCAAAATCATTCAAAGTCACAAGAAACAAGTATATTCAGATTATATTAGTGATGATATATAGTTCCTTTGATAAACATTATATCACAAGCATTTTTGGTCTGTTGCCGTCAAAGAATCTAAAACGAGAGATTCCTCCATTATGACAGTTTGTTGACTCAGCAAAATAAAGATGCAAACCTGTGAAAGACAAAAGAAAATCAATTTTTTACCTGATTATGAATGAGGCAAAACTGGATACTTCTTTATAGCAAAATCCTGTATGTTAAATGCCTGAAAATAGGGTAATAGGTAACACTTGGGCAGTCTTCATAAACGACTGTCCCAATTGTAAGAAATACAAGTAAAATCCTTTTTCGAACCTATCTCAGAAATAGGAAAGTATATGATTATAGCACGTCACATTACATTAATGATAAGTAATATAATTCAAGATGCATGAAACTCAACTCATTCCTTATTACTGGCGTATGATTAATAGGAACAAAATTGTAGTGTGATATGAATAGGGAAACACATACATGCAATGATGATATGATAGTGATAGTAGTTTTCCCCAAATTACACCCATTTTCTTTGTTTCTCCCTTACCGCAATTCACCTGATGACGCAATAAGAAGCAGACAAAGCTCCGCCTACTTGGGGATTTGGGGGAAATGAGCAGACAGTCCTTGTCTCTCATTGCCTTGGTGAACAGAGTGACGCTCATACGATCTTTAGCCTACTCCCATATATACATAGGATTTAGGAAAATACAATAACAATAATTAAATGAACAAAGAATTTACAAAAACCAACATATTTGTAGCATCCAATATTCCTTAATAAAATATAATAGGCAGGAAAGTGGGGACCCGAGACAGGAAGACCAGGAAGGTGGGTTGAGGGAAGAAAGTTGAGGGAGGGAGGTAGGGAGGAACAGGATGGGGATAAAGGACGTTCGAAAGCACAGGTTGGCGAAGCTTGACAACACAATGTAAGTCAAGAATAAACCGCTTAACTAACATCATTTGAGAATGCACTCTATAACCAGAATTTAGGGGAAGTGTTTTGTACACTGTGTCGAAGTACCATTTCTATCAGATAATTAGTTTGAAAAATATTTGAGAAAAACGAAGACTCGCCGTCCCTGAAATGTGTTTCGCCGTGTTTAGTAATAGTCCCTTGGGATCAAATGCTCTTAGAGACATTCGATCTCCCACGGGCTGGTACTAAACACGGCGAGACAGTGTAGATGAATCACTGTTTCACCATGTTTAGCTCTAGCCCTCATGGTTCAAATGTTCTTAAGCAAGTTGGTCATTTTACATACCATACCCTTGGGATTTCGTGAAATCCCTGATTTCACATATTCCTTTTAACATATACACATACATGTATATGCATATTACATATATATATATATATATATATATATATATATATATATATATATATATAATATATATATATATATATATATATATAGTGTGTGTGTGTGTGTGTGTGTGTGTGTGTGTGTGTGTTTGTATATATATATATATATATATATATATATATATATATATATATATATATGTATATATATATATATATATGTATATATATATATATATATATGTGTGTGCGTGTGTGTGTTTACACACACACATACTCATTGTATTGCAAAAATCTATATGTACGCGTGTATACTAAACGAATCACAGCCGGTAATAAACAAATACCATGTACTGACGAGAGCCCACAACATACAAAGAACAAAACAAACACCTTCCCTATCTCCCACCGACCTACCCCCAGCCTCACCAACAACCCCCCCCCCCCCCCCCCCACAAAAAGAAATCGATTCATGCCTCACTATTGTGTGTTATTCTTCCTGCAGTCGAGGCCTCGTTCTTGCCCACTTCATCCGTTGGTTTTTTTTTTCTTTCACCCCCGAGACCCTAAATCAACACCGGAACTTGTATTCCCTGCAGTGAAATTTGCTCATTTTATTATCCTTTGAGAGGGAGTAAAGTTTGCGCAATGGAAGACCCCCCCTTCATAGCTTTGGGCTGCCTTCTTCTCCTTCTTCTCCTTCTTCTTCTTCCACTCAATTTTTTAGACTTATGTGGATCAGAGATTTGCCTCGGGAAATGAAATTCAACATTATTTTCTTTGGGGTGATGGGAAGTTCGTTTTATTAAATGGCTACGTTAATACTTGCGCAATTACATGAGTACGTACGTATCCACACACACATACATAAATCAATACATGATATATATGTAGAATCTACTAGTATTTTTACTAGATACATATGCAATTGTAATAGCCACAATGCCCTCTTAACATCTAAAATTCTTTGCTCTTTTTTGGATACGCTTGTCACCACAATGCCTTGGATCCAACTTCAAAGAAATATGAAGAAATCTTGATATCCAGTAGCGTGGTCAGGTCGGCAAGGTGACCTCGTCGTGATCATGGTATTGCGGGTTCCTTTCCCGCTACCGTTGGATCTCAAGGCTTTGTATTGACAAGCGTTCCAAAAAAGACAAAAGAATTTGAGAAGTCAAGTGGGCATTGTGGCTATTACAATTACATATGTACCTGGTAAAAATTACTATTAGATTCTACTTATATACCATATATTGATTTGAAGGCTCTTTAATCTGCAGTGAGACCCAAGTGCGCATGCGCGAGCCAGCTACGTCCACAAAAATCGCAGGCCGGGTAATTTCGGTGTGAACGGCCTCCCTTAAACAATGCCAGGGATTGAAAGCCACGAGCCGCAGTATAGCTACCATCATCCATGGCGTTGCGTGCATAACATCGTATCCGGTGTGGAACGGCCGTTAAGCCCTATTTTGGCCAGCCTATACATGGAATATTTTGAAACTAATAATAAATGCAATAAAACCAAATGACATGCTGTGGATGAGATATGTAGATGGTATCCAAACATTTTGGGATGATAGGTGGTGGGGCCATTTCAACGATTTCTTTCAAAATTAAATGCATCAGTCCGAGCATTAAATTCAAAGTTGAGAGGGAAGCAGACAATAAAAATTTCTTTTCCTGATGTTCTAATAATTAGCGACATGACAATACAAATTTATCGTAGCTATATAGAAAACCAAAATTTCACTTTCATACACTCACTATTTTAACTATCATGGCATCTCTGTCACGAATGGCGTAGGCAGCAATCAATTCTTAAGAACCTTACGGATTTCCTCCCCAGATTTTGTGGAAGAGGAAATTGAAGTAATCCGTTAACTGATGTAATCTTTAAAGTACCCTGACCAAATAATGGAGAAAGCCATACATAAAGCAAACCGAATCTTCTAACACTATAAAGACACCCAACAAAAAAATAAAAATCCTGCACTTGGACAGGCTTAAGACACTGACACAGACACTTGGAAACTCTAACCCTTTTGCTTTTACCTACCCAAATACCCCAGCCAAATCCTTGATTAACGTCCAACAAAAGCATTCCTCAAAGACAGAAGTATAAGAAATCTCTTTCCTTGACTGTGACGAATCCTACTTTGCTTTTACAGGTAAAACCCTCCCACAAAGATTAATACAACATAAACTTTGCGTAAGGTATGGCAAACAGAGCTCAACTGTTCTCAACCACATAAATAACCATAATCACAGAATAAACTGGAAATTATCTCATATAATTTATAGCAGCAATTGTTGATTCAAAAGCCACATGATAGACTCAGCACTAATTAAACTAAGAAATACGATGAACCTCTAAAAAGGAGCTTGGGACTCAGATATTATAGATAAAATCTCATTCCAACCAGTAATTAAGATATTAAGGAGCTATCATCTGGAGTGACATAACGGTTGATCTCTGGAACTCTTGGTATAAATACCAATTTTCTGAAATACTTATTTCCTTCGTTACTTACCTCTCGAGGTAGACAGTAGTTTTCCGAAATATATATATAGCATTAACTTTCTACCTTTTTACGATTTTATGGGCTCCTTATATATATATATATATATATATATATATATATATATATATATATATAATAAACAATTGATATATTAACGTGATTCATAAAAATTAATATGCATGGTCGTATCCCTTGATTATTGATTATACTGGTGATTATAAACACGAAGGTAAGTAATTACCTTTGTATTAACAGGCATTTGAATGAAACATTTATTATGCCAGGAATTGCGGATTTTTAGTTATTGACGGATTTGGATTTATATATATATATATATATATATATATATATATATATATATATATATATATAGATATATATTACATATTTGTTCACCGCATTTACCGGCCTGTGAGCAGAGTTAAGTAGAAAATTGTCGCAAAATGTCTGTGTGAATTTTTAGTTGGAAGTGAGAAATATACTTTACTTTCCTACTAAAATACACATTATCTACGATTAAAAACTGGCTCACTCTATAAATTAAAAATACTATACCAGAGTAAATATGTATCTATGTATCTCGACATTGCCGCGTGGTATCGTCCTCTGAGTGACATAGTGCGTCAAATTTTCCCACAATGTCTGTACCTGTGACTGCCGACTTCGGATAGAAGAAAGTTGAGAAAAATACTTTAGTGCCCTACTAGAAATACCCATTTTCTCCGATAAGATCTGGTGCGTTCTTTATAAAAAAAATATTAAATCGAAGTTAATATACATTTATGTATCCCGATATTTTGAACTCGTCATCGTCGTATCACAAGTGTACTATGCCAACTAGTATACATATAATAATTTGTATTTCTTGATACATTTTTACTGTGTATTTTCAGAAATATACTAGTAATAACTTGTGGGCTTTACCCATAAACCATCGCGATGTGTGATCGTAGTTCTGGTCCAGGAGATTTCCTTGTACTGTGCGACGCCACGTGACGTATATCTCGGGTTTCAGTTCCCTCTAGGGTATGTCAACGATTTCGTGCTAGAAGAAAGGGACCCTGTCCCTAACAACGTAAGGGTCTCGCCTGTGATGTCAACAGTGCTTGATCTAGGTAAGATTTATTTTCCTTCATAATTATTATTTTTCATAATAATGATAATAGTTATATAAGACCAGCAAGGTTGATTTTACTGCAGAGAGTTGTCGTCTGACGCGTAACTGCTGTAAGGATGACCGTTCAGCTTTGCTTAATTTATCCTCGCTGTTTCTTTGTTTGCCTTTCAGTATCTGAACGGACAACGCATACACTGATAACGTATATAAGTTAAGAATAAAACTTTATATTGATAGCATATATTGTTATGGGATATGAATAAAATTATTAAATTACATTGATACCATATTTTTATAGGTTAAGAGTAAATCATTATTTTGATATATATATATATATATATATAGATATATATATATATATATATATACATATATATATATATATATATATATATATATATATATACATATATATATGTAGTATGTATATATATATATATATATATATATATATATATATATATATGTATATATACATAATTTATATGTATATATGTATATAATATATATATATATATATATATATATATATATATATATATGTTTATAGTAATATATATATTGATATAAGTTATGAATAAAACTTTATATTGATAGAATAGGCTACAATGCCCAGGCCTTGGTATCCTAACCACATTATGGCATTTGTTTTGATAATTTATGAAAAAAAAATAGCACTGATTGCATATAGCCTACTATTTTTTATATGTAACATAGTACACTAATTTTCATAGGTTATGATGAAAACTTTATAAATTTTTGTGAAAAATGCATTGTACTGAACTGTTTTTTGTTGGTTATGAGGAAAATTGTATATACTTTGTTATGAAAAAAGCTTCTCACTGAGCATATACTATTTTTTTTTATAGTCGATGAAGGAAATTTGATAAACTTTTGTTTTAAATAAAGTTTTGCCCTGAGCATATACTATTTGTATAGGCTATAAAGCAAATTTTATAATAAAAAAAAGCTTTCCCCTGAGCATATACTTTTTTATAGGTTATGAAGGAAATTTTATAAACTTTTGTTTTGAATAAAGCTTTGCACTGAGTATAGTATACTATTTTTGTAGGTTAATAAGAAAGCCTTATAAACTTTTGTTATGATAAAAGCGCTGCATTGATAGCATATACTATTTTTTATAGGCTAAGAAGAAAATATTATATTGCTAGCTTATAATTTAATTATTATAAGTTATGATAGCATATAAATGCGAATTTCAGGTAAAATATAGAGATCTAGATATCACATTTCTATTCACTTTGTTATATATATTATAACTTTCAGGACATGTTTCTTATATGATGAATCAGGTTGAAGGCAAAAATCAGTTTTCTTAACTGTCATAGTTTCAGATATATTTGCAAACTTTATATGAAAATATAAATGCGAATCTAACGTAAAATATAGAAATAGAAAAATCCCATTATCACATTTCTATTCACTTGATTACACTGTATATTTCAGGGCATATTTCCTGTAAGGCAAAACAATTTTAGTGCAGAAATTATCCTTATAAATGTCATAGTTTCATAGTTATGACAAAATTAGCATAAATCTTTTTCTATTGCCGTTTTCCCAAAACTTAGTTTTTTCAAAAATAAATTCTTACATCTCCAAGAAGACTGAACCAATTTCTGTGAAAATTTAAACTATCTTGATTTTCTGAGGGAAATTCAATTTTGTATAAGAGGTAAAAATTTGAAGCA
>NC_087201.1:69412637-69415137 GCF_015104395.2 Macrobrachium nipponense
GTGTCTATTGATAAATAGATTTATAAGAATTTATAGTGTTTAGTGCTGTGGAATGCTACTCAGATGTCGCTGGTTCACATCTTCCCCAGGGCGATGAAACAATCACGGATTCTCTATACTGATCAGTTACTGCTGTAGTGTGGGATCTGTGGTGGGAGGTTGAAATAAACAATCTTTGGAAGCTTGAATTTCAAGTCAGTGGCCCCTGTTTGCTTTATCCATTGTGAATAGTTTTTTCATCTACTACAATAATAATACATATATATATATATATATATATATATATATATATATATATATATATATATATATATATATATATATATATATATATATCTATATATATATATATATATATAGATAGATAGATATACACGTGTAATTATACATATATACTATTATGTATACTAAAGTAATGAAGGTAGAAGCATATTATACGGAGACAGAGGACAGATGGAAAGGCACACGAAAAATTAGCATTCACCATAATCCATTGCATTTTCAAGGCTCAACGACGCAATATGTATTTTTTAATATAAAGGAATGTCCTACATGACCATCCTGTTATAAAAGAAAAAAAAAGAACATTTCGGACAATCTGCACCCCATCCTTTAACTAACGCCCTGATGGCTACAGAGACGAACTTTCTGTAGGTGTCTCGTATACCCCACAGAGGTTTTCAGCTCACGCTTGGTATAAGTATATATATATATATATATATATATATATATATATATATATATAAAAAATATATATATGATATATATGTGTGTGTGTGTGTGTGTGTGTGTATGTGTGTGTGTTACATATATATATATATATATATATATATATATATATATATAATATATATATATATATATATATATATATATATATATATACACAAATATGTATATATACTAGCTAACCAACCTGGTGCTGCCCAGGAACTCTAATTGACAACTGATAAACTCTCTCTCTCTCTCTCTCTCTCTCTCTCTCTCTCTCTCTCTCTCTCTTCTCTCTCATTCCTGTTAAGGTAGTTACAGCAACTACACTGACCAGCATTTTTTACATTCTATATTTCACCACTTCTCACCCACCATTCATATAGGGGCTGAACTTGAACTTGAGCATCGGAAGTGTCTCTATTCATTCCAGTGATCTCGAAAACTATGGAGTAAGCACTGATGTCTATAGTTGTTTGGTTATTTTTACATGTCACCATCTTCCCATTTCTTCTCACCCCCTCCCCTCTCCTATCAGGGCTGAACTTGGACTTAAAGGGCAACTGGAGTGTCAATATACAACTCAGCAACCTCGAAAAAAAATGGATTAGATACTAATATATGCATTTTTTTCATATTTTTACATGTCGCCACCTGCTCACCCCTTCTCAGCCCGCCTTTCTATTAGGGCTGACCTTGGACTAAAAGGGCATGTAGAGTATCATTACTCATATCAGCGACCTCAAAAACTAGAGATTAGACACTAATATCTGTATTTAGTTTTTCATATTTTTACATGTCACCACCCTTCTCACCCCAACCCCCCTTCCTATCAGGGCTGAACCTGGACTTGAAGGGTATTAGGAGGGTCACTTATTCTTTTCAGGGACCTCAAAAACTATGGATTAGATACAAATATCTGTCCTTTCAGTTATTTTACATGCCGCGTCCATCCTACCCCCTTTTCACCCACTTATCTATTGGGGCTGAACTTGGACTGAAAGGGCACTGGGACTGTCACTATTCATTGCAGCAACCTAAAAATTATGAATAAGACACTAAAATCTGTCCTTTTCTTTTATTTTTACTTTCACCACCCTTCCCATCCACTTCTCACCCAACTCCTTATAGGGGCTGGACTTGGACTTGAAGGGCATCGAGAGTGTCACAATTCTCATCAGCGCCTTCTAGCACTATGGATAAGACACTAATATCTGTCTTTTTCTATTATATTTAGATTTTACCCCTTCCCCACCTCTTCCCGCACCCCCCTTTGACGTCAGTGATGCTTACCCCCACAATATTCTTTTCCAAATGGTAAGACATATGTATACCAAGTTTGTTTTAAATTGCTAGATGTGTTTCAAAGTGTATGTAACACATACACATACTACATCCATATACTCATTATATATATATATATATATATATATATATATATATATATATATATATATATATATATAAAGGGGGTAGGAGGGGTTGACATGTAAAAGTAGGAGAAAGATATAGGTATTAGTGTGTAATCCATATTTTTTAGGTCACCAAGATGAATAGTGACACTCCAGATGCCCTTTAAGTCCAAATTCAGCCATAATAAGAAGGGGGGGAAGTGGGTTTGAGAAAGGGTGGGAAGATGGTGACATAAAAATAACCAAAAACTATAGATATTGGTGTCTAATCCATAGTTTTCGAGGCCGCTGAGATGAAAAGAGACACTCCCGATGCAAATGCTGGTCAGTGTTACTGAAGCAACTATATTAATAGGAATGGGTGAAAACGAGCAGAG
>NC_087201.1:69417637-69447637 GCF_015104395.2 Macrobrachium nipponense
GTCTTCAAGAGGAATCTCGTGGCATTTTGTACTTTTAATCTTCAAAAGGGACCTCGAGGCATATTTCATTTTGAATCTTCAAGACGGAACTCGTGCCATTTTCTTCTTTCAATCTCAAGAGGGAATTCGTGGCACATTCTATTTTCAATTTTCAAGAGGGATCTCATGGCTTTTTTTAATTTCAATCTTCAAGAGGGAACTCGTGACATATTCTAAGTTCAATCTTGAAGATGGAACTTGTGGCATATTCTACTTTCAATCTTGAAGAGGGAACTCGTGGCATATTCTATTTTCTATCTTCAAGAGGAACTTGTGGTATATTCTATTTTAAGTCTTCAAGAGGGAACTCGTGGTATATTCTGTTTTCAATTTCAAGAGGAATCTCGTGGTATTTTCTATTTTCCGTCTTCAAGAGGGTTCTTGTGGCATTTTGTACTTTTAATCTTCAAGAGGGAACTCGGGGGTTAAGGCGTCAAATCTAACATATTATACCATAAATTGAATTTTGGTGAACATGTCTCACACCTTAAAGTTTCATTGGTGCCTCACAATACTTAAATAAGTGTGAAAATATTCCTGGTCCTTAACAGTATTGGAACAATTTAAATAACACTTATGGATCAATATCTGGACGATGATATTCAAATATTCTGACGGTTGTAGTACTCCTGTTTTTAGCATAAACTTACTCTGCAAAGAATCTAATTTCTTTATGAATTGTTTATCTCATAAAACACAATGATTATTTTTATTCCTCGTGGTTATTTAGAATAGCGTAAAAAGGGAGAACAATTCCTAAAAGAACTATTACCTAACTACAAGTAATCAACAAAGATTTATGACTCAGTGATGTATCACTCTTGTTCAAAACTTTATGGCCCTTTTTCGTAGATAATGAGTTCTAAACTACTAGGTCAGATTTATGATTTTATTATTAATTAACCCTTTTTGCTATAAAAACGTAATTAAAGTAAATTTTGAGTGTAGGTGATTCCATGTAATTTATTAATGATATCCAGGTAAGGTCTTATTTTCTTTTACCACGAGAGAGAGAGAGAGAGAGAGAGAGAGATCATCTATGAACATCTCAGTAAATGGCATACGTGTATGCGGGAACGTATTCGTACCACTGGAAATAAATACATACGTGAATATATTGCATCACAATTCCCCAAAAGGCGCCGGGTGTTGCAAATGGCTTTATCTGGAAACCCGTTTGTCTTAAAGCGAAGCGCTGGTCAAAATGCAATATCCTACTTTCCATTATTGTCAAGAAAAGAGACAATGCTCATAATTCAGGAGGTGATTCGTTCTTTTTCTTATCAAACTGTAGTTTCAGTAGAAAAGCTGTCTGCATGAAATGTATTATTCATATCTTATGTTTAATAATTTTACTGAAATGATCTTTCCTCGTGTCATTCCCGTGTCTTTATTAGTCTTAAATTATTACTGAAAAAAAAACCCATTTTCACTGGTTTTTTAGAAGTCTGAAAAATTCCTGATGAATGTTAATATGGTCTTCATATTCGTAATGCAAAAGATTATCTTTTATTTTCTCAGGCATTCATACAAATGATTATTGACTATTTGCGAAGTTTTTCTCTTCATATTGTCTAGTGAATTTTTAGCTTCACCTATAGGAAACGTGTCATTGTGATGATCTTACTAGGAAAAATATAATGTATTCAATTATTGTAGAAAACTGTAAAATAGTGAAGTGCCTT
Organism: Macrobrachium nipponense; assembly: GCF_015104395.2. Taxonomy (NCBI): domain Eukaryota; kingdom Metazoa; phylum Arthropoda; class Malacostraca; order Decapoda; family Palaemonidae; genus Macrobrachium; species Macrobrachium nipponense. The sequence goes on from NC_087201.1 coordinate 69,419,362, forward strand.
ACCCCAAGACTTCAAACCAGATATAATTACGTGTTAAGTACCAACAGTTACTCTTGCAAGCAACTAATTTTCATCAGAGGTCTGGCTACTATAATAAAAGTACGGTTTCAAGAAGTATATGTCGTGTAGGTAACTTTTCTCCATGCATATTCTACATACTTATTTAAGCAAGGTGATTTCAATGACTGAGGCAAATGCATTTACCACGATAATGTCTACACTATCGTCCAACTATCAATTTTTCTATCAACAAATTACCATTATGTCCCTATCACTCAAATTACTACCGCATGGAATTTATTCGAGATGCCCCTTTCATTTGCCTAAATAATTATAACTATTTTCACCCTTCCTGTACTTTGTCAACTTCGATCATGTTTTCCTGACTTTCAGAAATCTTATTCGTTACCTGAACCTATACCAGTTCCAAAAATGTATAAGATAAATATTTGGCTACTTTACTCTCTAGGTCATTGCCTGTACCTGAAACCAGAATGGTTTGAAATTCTTGTAAAATATGCATCGTATATATTGTCACTTTCATTTTGTGTTTTGTGACCTTCCATCAACTGACTGTCATTTTCATTTTTCTATCTTCATTTATATATCCTATCACCTCCATATCTTTAAAAATTGGTTTAGCCATAACTGCAGTTTGAAGAGTTTCCTGATGGTTAAGATTTTGACCAGTCAAATCCAGGTGCTGCATTAAACCCATATGATGAACACTTCCGTAACTGCCTTCCTTCTGCCAAGTTTGTCAGCCATTAAAGACATATTCTGACAGAGTTTAGCAAAAATAGCAGATTTTAAAAGTAATTTGTATTCTTCCTAAAATACAGACCTGAAATTCTTTACGTAGGGGTTTAACTTCTACCTAAAGAACGAAATTTGTTTTCAACAAACAAACCTGACGGTGTTTACGTAGGAGCTACTTCCCTACGTAAAGAAAGGAGGTTTTTATTTTTGTAGGAACAAATAGCAAATTTTAGAAGTAACTTGTGTTTTTCCCAACATCCAAACCTGAAGTTGTTTACTTGAGAGCTAATTCCCTGCGCAAAGAAAGAAGGTTTGTTCCAATACAAATTTGCCATTTGTATTGGAACAAGTAGGAAATTGTAAAAAAGTAATTTGTATTTCTCCTAACATACAATCCTGAAGTTCGTTACATATCAAGTAAATTCTTATGTAAATAACAAAGGTTTGCATTTGTGAAGGAACAAAACTTCAGCTATAAACGAAGATAAACTATAAGTGTTTTTTCCAGCTCATAAAGAAATCATTTTTATGTTTTCACAATAATGTAGGCAAGTAAAACTGAAACATGACTAAGGAGAAAAGTTCAAACGAAATTTATGAGGAGTTTTTATATTGTTGGATATAATATTCCCAGGAAGTATAATGATTAAGAGAAAATTATTGTACTCCAGTTGTGGCAGGCTAGGAAAGATGCAAATAACCTTTTGCTAGGTTGGAAGATAGGAACCTGTCTCTCTCCTCTCTCTCTCTCGCTCTCTCTCTCTCTCTCTATCTCATCTCTCTCATTATAATATCATATATATATATATATATATATATATATATATATATATAGATATATATATTAGATATACAATAGATATATATATATAATATATATATATATATATATATATATACATATATATATATATATATATATATATATATATTGGATGATCTGAGTTTCACAAAGAACTCACTTTTTGAAAGAAATATTTTACTGACAATTGTTATCCAAGTTGTAATGTATTTTTTAAATACCTTCACAAATTTATGTATACGAAGTTTTTATTTTTTTATACCTACAAATACTATTCCGGTTGTACCTAAGATGCCTTTCTATGCGAATGTTCCATATTTACTTAATACAAAATTCTGTAACAAAATGCAACAAAACATTAGAACTTATTGTCCGGTCATAAATTTCAGCTGAACTCAACAAACCCGCTGACAAGTTGAACCCTATTATGGTAACTGACATTATCGGATCTTTCTAAGATAGTGACCCCCAAAGGTTTTAACCCGGTATGTATCCACCAGCAATAGTGTGGAAGAGTTTAAAAGGAAGCTAAACAAAATCATTAGGACACAGTGAATGAACAGTAAAACCTGCTCCTACAGATAAGTGAGCACACGATTTCTCCTCGGATGGACTAACAAGTCTTTGATACATCCTAACCGTTGTAGCTCCTTGTAACCTTTGCGGCGTGTTTAGTACAACCCTGGTGGGGATGACCGTAAAAACATCAAGAAAAGACTAAATATCATAAAGATAATGACCCTCAAGAAACATTAGTTCTAGATAACGATTGCCACAGGGGGTTGAGTTAAATGATCATCTCTTGACTTTTCCAAAATCCGTGACCATGCAAAGAGATGCAGAGTAAAAATCCCCTCACAACCGGCTTCACAACAGTTGGCAGTCTTCGATTCGCTCTTTATATAACCGGTTCTTCCGAAACTGAACAACCGAAACACCTCCGTCCTTCTATACCTGGAGTAAACATGCCTTCGTTAGTCTAGCCACTCGTATTCTTCCTTCCTCTACTGGATGTGGTACTTGAGTTCGTTGGTGTTCTTTTAATTTGCTTTTTAATGTAATTTTGGAGTTTTAGATGAGCAAAATGTGGCAGTAATAAAACTGCGCCGGTAAGAAACAGGTGTCTGCATTGAAACCCTTACCACTGCACACACACACACACACACATACACACACACACACACACACACAAGCACACACACACACACGCAAGCACACACAAACGCACATATATATATATATATATTTTTTATAAAAATTTTTTTATATATATATCTTTATATATAATATTTTATGTGCGTGTGTTGTGCCCCTTTTTTTTTTTATATTTATATATATATATATATATATATATATATATACATAAAATAATATAAATAATAATATAATATATTAATATATATATATCTATATCTATTTCTTTCTTTATTCCTATATATATATATGTTTATATGTATAACACCTTATGTTTAATACCATATATATGATAAATATATGTACAATCATCCACACACACATATATGTATATATATGTGTGTGTAGTGCAGTGTAGCTATACTTATACACGCTCATTACCCAGTAGAAAAATAGCTAAGGAAAGAAACATGAATAGCTTCATTTCTCGCAGTCAATAACACTTAAAATGCATGTGGTGTTTGACTTCAGGGTGAAATGTCTGTTAGCATAAACCTACAATAAATGTAAGGTTTATTTTCCAGCGCATTATTGTTAGAGAAAATAGCAAGTTAAAAAAAAAAATCTGTTTTTCCAGGATGTTCGAGAGATACATTCTCTATCATTTCCAGACTTCAAAATGTTAGAGTTTTAAGCATTCCCGTGACAACGAAGTACCAGATAATTACGAGTCCCCGTTTACCGAGGTCAACTGAATATTGAAATTGTAATTAAGACTAAAGTAGATCGGGAGGAACTTGTGATAAAATTACCCAAACTTTCGCGGTAATGTTCTCTAAATGGCCACACAACAACATTAAGCCATTTTTCGTATTTATGGCAGGGGCATCTTTGCCCTTTTGTGAATTCGCGCTGGAACAGAATTACCCACCACATAAATATATTAAAGGTTTATTTACCCATAAATAAAGGTTCATTTAAGAGGAAGGCCATTTAAGGGATGACTGCATCGGGCAATTTCTGTGCATTTCATAGTATTTTATCATTTCTTTCAAATAATGAACATATTCTTTGGAAGCTTGAATTTTGAATCAGTGGCCTCTGTGGGCTAGCACCATCTGAATAGGCTTCATTTTACAATAATAATAATAATAATAATAATAATAATATAACCGAACGTTGAAGTTTATTGTATTCCACCAACGATTAAAGGCATAACATGTAACATTGCATAATGGACCTACTCATTCAAGCATATCGTAACAGTAGTAGTTCCATGTATATATGCAGTGACGGAATTTTTCTAGTAAAGTACTTTTACAGATCCCTCGTGATACTTCTCCACGGTTATAGGTATATTGATTCCCGGATTTTTTATCCGGTTATTTGATTCCCGGTATTTTGATTCCCGGTAAGTTGATTCCCAGTGTTGCTGATTCCCGGTAGTTTAATTCCAAATTATTAACGAAGAAAAAATGAGCTTCTGATAATTTTTTTTTCAGGACCTCTCCCTTGTATATATATTTATTTTGTGAGCAAATGGTATATTGGCTCATTTACCCAAATAGGAGGTTATTCATTAATAATAATTTCAATAACACCATTAGAATAAAAAAAGGAAACATATAAAGTCTTTGCACAGAAACAATATTTATTAAAAAATATTTTTAAAGATTTTGTAAACAAAAAATCTTATAGAACTGTATAAAAAACTGGGTGAAATACTAATTTTGTAAATGTAAAATCCTTGCAACAGCTCTCAGGAAATCGTTTTTTTTTTTTCTTTATTCTCTCTCATCTTTTTTTTTTTTTTTTTTTTTTTTTAGTCGCTCGTTCAAGTCGATTTGCGTAATGAAAGAAATGCCTTGTTTTGTAAATAATTTTGTAAATAATTGGTCTGTTGGCTTATTTACCCGAACAGGTATGGTCAGTCGGGAATCAAACTTCCCGGAATCAACAGTACTGGGAATCAACTTACCGGGAATCAAAATACCGAAAATCAAATAACCGGAATCAGAAAACCGGGAATCAACATCTTTTTTTATGTATAAAGACAGATCGACTCCTCTTTTTTCGTTCAGTATCTTATACAAATACACATTTCCCAAGTGCGACCAGGAAACCTACGATGGATACACAAAGCGGTTGCTACCTGTCCGAATCCCGTGTCACCCAAGACTCAAGTTTCAGAACTGACTGCAGACTGTCCACACCCGAAGCCTCCACCAATACGTGATTACGCGTTGCACTTTGTGACGTAAAGTTTCTTTATACGACCCCTGGTGACGAGAGTGTCCCTTCGTATTTTTTCATTGTAAGTTTTGTCTCCTTCGCGTTTGAGTTTGGCATCCTTGTGTTTAGTTAATTTTGTAAGCAGGAACCTTGCCTGGTTAAATTAACTGGTCTGTGCTTACGGCGGTAGTTACTTCTGAAGTGTAGTAAACAATGTAAGTACTTGAGATATTGCTCATTCACATATTGTATAGGTTGGTTGTCATAAATATTATTGTTAGTGTCTGTAATGGGTTGAAGTCATGTTAAAGTTATATTAAGGCGTTATTCGTATGTTGTATCATATGTCCATGGCTGATCATGTTTATGAGTTACTTTCACAATTTTGATTTTAGGTATATAGTGATGGTTTTCCCAATTGCTTTGTTGACACTAATTAGGGTTTATCAGTAAACTAATTTTTCTGGCAATGTACAAGCTAAAAAATACGAGCGAATTAATAGTTCAGTAATAAGTAATTACATATTAGATAAATATATCTATATTATATAAGGTAATAAAATATAAATATATATCTATATATATATATAGACAAATATATAAATATATAATTATAAATATATATATATATATATATATATATATATATATATATATATACCATATGAGATATATTATATATATATATATATATAATATGTAAATGTAATGCCACGGAGGAGAATGCAAAAACGAGAACTACCGAGATCTTTCGGTCTTAACGACCCTTCACTATGGTAGAGGGTCGTTTTATATATTTCGTGATCAAGTTATTACAATATATATACTATGTATATATATATATTTATATATATAATATATATATATCATTGTATATATAATTATATATATACATATAAATATATATTATATATATATATATATATATATATATATATATTATATTATATAAATGAATTCTTCTGTTAAAACAGGATATGTATCAAGAGTGGAAGAAAGGCCTTTTATACTTTTTAGTATATATATATATATATATATATATATATATATATATATATATATATATATATATATATGTGTGTGTGTGTGTGTGTAAAATATGTGTATATACATACACACATATATATATTACATATAATCTTGTTGAGCAATATCTCCTCTACCACTGACTCACTCCAATCATTGCTTGCAACATATCTCCCATAGCCTCGAACGATACATAAAGCCGTATTGAAGCGAAAACAGTAATAGCGTAATATTTCCGCGTGATTACTTTTCCAGTTCCTTTGTGCGATCCCATTGCGCAGGCATCATTTCGTTTCGCGTCCGTATCGGGTTGTCGGGTTTAACAGAAAGATTTTGGGAAGAATTCGCCAAAATAAGGACGTCAGGTGTGTGTAGATTCACCGATCGTATTGTGAAATTGCTTTCCATTTCTTATTACACATTTGTCAGTGCGTCTTCATATTCGGGAATAGGGGGACGAGAGAGAGAGAGATATGTATGTTTCACTTAGAAGGGACAATAATGCTTTTCGCAATGATATATATATATATATATATATATACTATATATTATATTATTATAAGTATAATAATATATATTATATATATATATATATATACCTATATATACTCACATATATGTATATATATATATTTATATATATATATACATACAACTTTATACATACATATATATGTGTGTGTGTGTGATATATATATATATATATAATATATATATATATATATATATATATTATATTATTATATAATAACACGAATTTTTATCACGTCTCCGTCACATTATATAGACAAACATCTTGGCAGGCGGCGAATGATTTAGAACGTCGACTGGAAGTCGTTGTGTGTGGGGGCCGGGGGTTACTTTCGGGAATTCACTCGCGTATGTCCTGAGAGCCTGTTATACGTAGAAAAGTATATAATTATTTTTCGTATTCTTCTAAAACTCCCATTTTACGACTTAGTTACTTCAACAAGAGGTTAAATGACATTTTGCATATTGTATTTTGAAGGTTGTCAGATGAAAGTGAGGATGACATGATAGTTCACCTGATATATTTCGGATACTTAGTGAATTATCGTTTTAGTTACTGTAAAGGATGTTACACATGCACATAAACGCGCTGCTTTGTGAATATCACCGAAGCGGTGTTATAACCGATAAATGGTTTGGTACCTTAGTGACTCGAACGGGTACCAAATCATTCACCATTTACAATTCCCCTTCGGTGATATTCCCAAGTAGAGCGAATTGGATATTTAATGACATTTATAGCTTATTGTTTATATATATGTACACACACACACACACACACACACACATATATATATATATATATATATATATATATATATATATTATATATATATATATATGTGTGTGTGTGTGTGTACGTGTTTATTGCCGCGCGTGTGTGTGTAACTTCTTTCATTGTAATTAAAGCAATATTTTACTAGGTATCCAAAACATATTGGGTAAATTATGTCATACTCGGTTGCACCTACACCTTTAAGTGCAATATGCAAAATTTCATAAACTTCTTGTCGAAGTAACTAAGTCGTGTAATAAAAATTTTAGAAGAATAATAAAAATATTTATGTACTTTTTCTACCTATAACAATCTCCCCTGAATTTGTTGTAAAACTACTTGTGGTTGTTGGGAACTCGGGACATATGTGAGTGAATTCGGTCAATAACAAACGAAAATCCAAATATTCCTCAGTTGCAATATCGTAAGTTTTTTTTTTTTTTTTTTTTTTTTCAACAGTGCTCTCCCTAATACACATTGTCAGATTATGCTTTTATATAAAATTCCCCCGACAGAAATGGGAGTCATCCCAACTTAATCCAGCTTAGGCTAAACCTCGACACTTGGCTTTTAGGAAAATCTTTCATCACAAATGCTTTTCAAGTCTTAAAATGTGTTAATGTATGTTCTTGAAGTTCTTGGCATAAGATGCTGAGCCAAAGGTGCTCCTTAGTTGATTTATCTCATCCACTTGTAGTTTCCTCGTTTTCATAACATTTATATCTATTCGTCTATTATTATCCACGAAGGATATCAGTTTTATTCATATGTACTTGTCACATTTGCATCTAATACTAATTGAAATTTATTATCAATCAAACGGGCTCCAAGAAAATAAAAACACCTGATGCATTATTTTTATTTTTATAAAATGTTCTGAATTATTTCTGGCAATAATTTTGCCCAGTGTTTTGTTTTATCAGTCACAAGCCAGCAGCCCTCATGTTTTCCAACATTGTATCCTTATAACAACCTTCAGATTCACGAAACATCCGGCATCACGTCTTTATTTTCCTCTCGTGAAAAAGCAAATGGTGTCTTTTATAGGGCTACAGTGGCGTACTTGCCGATGAAAAGGTTTCTAATACTCATTGAGAGAGAGAGAGAGAGAGAGAGAGAGAGAGAGAGAGAGAGAGAGAGAGAGAGAGAGAGAGAGAGAGAGAGAGAGAGAGAGAGAGAGAGAGTGATTTTATGAAAGTGAGAAGATATTTTTTCATTGGGGTTGAGGAGGGAATAAAATGGTGAATATAATGTTTAATGGTTTGAAATCCACTGTCGATCAGCACATTAAGACAAAACTGCTCTCTTCTTCTAGTTTGGACGCCAGGGTGTTAAAACGTTGACAGACAAATATTTCGTGGTTTCTGGTATTGATAATATCGTGGTACATGTATGTAGTACTACAACTTGGTCTGATGTAGGCATAATATGGGCATTCCTTGTTTTGTTGGACGATGAACGCTTTGTCCATCTGGATTCTTCCACCTATACTCTGTTTTTTTTTCCATCTGTTCACCCGCCTGTGGTGCTCGCGAATGGCAATACTGCGTTCCCAGGCTTTAAATAGTTACATTCAGCTTACATTCAACAGTAATAACACTATCCTATTTCGAATATTAATGGTGTAATTCGCACACAGTAAATTATTAAAACACTTTTCAGTTGCAAATGTACACCCAGATATCCTTTTATTTACCTGAAACTTACACATAGCGTACTATTTAAAGCCCGGGACGCAGTGTTACCATGCGCGAGCACCACAGGCAGGTGGACAGATGGAAAAAAACCGAGTATAGGTGCTTACACTGTACCCGCCCTTAACAATAAAAACCCTACGTATGCAAATCCTTCAATATGTATACACTGTAACCTGCAGTTACGTAATGTGGGGAGAATTTCTTATAATGATTATATAGTAATTGTTTTACGGTATGAGTTGTTGACCCTGTAAAATCATGCCTAATCTATGTTCCAGACATTTGCTTTAAAAATTTCTTTTTTCTTTGTCATTATGGCAAAGAAATATATCGTGCATATAAAGTTGACACTTTCCTAGATGATATATATATAGAGAGAGAGAGAGAGAGAGTAATTAACATACGCCTGAGGCATTTTCTGTAAAAATGTAATTTTCCCTCATGAAAGAAATCAATATTGATGTTTTCCTAGATGAGAGAGAGAGAGAGAGAGAGAGAGATGCAACTAAGCCATGCTCTCCAAGTCCTTCATTCTCTCGTCTTACCGTTTCTGAAAATAAAATCGGCAATTTCTCTGACGTCAATACGAGACATTTTCCCTTTCTTTTTTTCCCCAGCCGAACGACATCGCGGAATTGGAGCGGTTGTTTTGCCTTACATTTATACAACCTAATTTCTTAGAGTAATTGTGCCCTTCGAGGAGGTGTTATATTTTGAGGTCTTGCTGCGCTATTTACACTTTCTCTCTGTCACTTTCTGTTTAGATAAAACGTCTCATTTGTGCTGACTTTGTAATTCTTCCATATTACATATGTTTTGGCGTCAGTGTTGTGTATCCATGTAAATATTGAAAATGCTAAAGCCCTTTGATTTTTATTTTATTCTGATAAATAATACACCTTTTTCCTACAAGATTTCTTTCACTAATAAACTAGATTGCTAAGTACTACATCTACATATATTTAATGTTCACTTCCTTCATATCAAACTCGCTGGTGTTACGGACATTCTTGTTAAAACAAATTTGCACATTTTTCCCTTCGGCTAAATTTGAATTTATTTTCGCCTTTGGTTTCCACAAAGCTCCTCCATTCTACGTACACGATCAAACCGCTCGCCAAGGCCGAGCCAGCCAAAATTTCTTGGAGGTTAACCTTACTACAAGAACACGTGCACACATACACACACAAACTTAAGAGTGAATGACGAAAATTATCCAATAATTTCTGTTGAAAAACTCCTTGAAAGTCACTTGTCCATGTTAGATGTCAGCGCGCCAGTCATATGAATCACAGTTATATAAGTCCACCTGCATAATCAATGAATGATAATGAATGATGAACTAGACGAGGTGAATGAATTACCGCAAGATGAATGAGGTCTGCTGCTTACCAGGAGAGCTATCACTCACTGGGCCATCTGATTTACATTTGAGCTGGTCCTTACTCGGCAGGTTTTGTCAAAAACCAGATTCGTGGACAGCAGTGTCGTGACTAACGAAAAATATGCGGGTATATTCTTCATGACTTGACAAGCTGAAAATGCAGACGCATTTGAAAATATCTAAATCCCATAATCAATTTTAGCCTGACCGAAGCCAAGTATAGGAAAAAGAGAAGGGTATTATTACAAAGTTGACAGGATAAAGTTAAGTAGTTGATCTGTTATTTACCCAAATTTACATTATGTAATGATACAACTTATGAAGAATGTTTATATATTAATGCGAGGCTCAAATCCAAATTATATATGAGAGGAAAGTTACAACTACAAATAGGCATCATTGAAGGATGATTTACAATATACGAGTACAAGTGGGAAAAAACTTCAAATGAAAAAATTTATGCAAAGATGATATAATCGTTATTCAGAAGTGTAGTGCACACAGTAATTATGTAACCAAGAGAACGAAAACGCGAATCATGCATTCATGTATGATGTGGAGAAATAACAGATTGTTATCATTTGCTAGGAATTTATTTTTTGTGCATGTAATACAGTAGGAACAACGGAGGAATCTTTGAACCCTGTAAACGAAAGGCAATTGTAAAAATGAAAACAATTATTTTAAACAGGCTTCTCATAGCCAAGACTCGGATAATTTCCAAAATAGGTTGGTCAGCAATATATAATCTAGTTGTTTTTAATTAAACTTCAGATAATTTCAAAAATAGTTTGGTCAACAAAATGAATATAATCAAGTTGCTTTTAATTACCAAACCAGAAAATTTTCAAAATAGGTTGGTCAATAAATGAAATATAATCTAGCAGATTTTAATTTCAGGATCAGATAATGTTCAAAATAGGTTGGTTTTAATTCAAGAATGAGAACATATTCGAAGTAGGTAGGTCAGCAATATAATGCGAACTAGTTGGGTTCAATTGAAGATCCAGGTCATTTTCAAAACAGATTGGTTTATAATCAAGTATGCTACCCGCAATAAGAAATTAATTTTCAAAGAGGCAGTGTAATGAGAATATGAATGATATGAAGATTGGATCCAGGATTATAGCTTAAAACAAAGATATCTATAGAGAAAGACAGAAGATCAACTCATATAACGATGGATCAAAGGAGCAAATCAACGTAATGTGAGAAGTTCCAGAGGAGCCGACTGTAAATCCGACCATAATCTGGAAACTGCCAAAGTTGATCTTAGACCTAACGGGAATGGGAATAATGGGAACGGAAGCGATAAAAGAAATATACTGATGACTGACAACGAGAGAGAGAGAGAGAGAGGACTACTAAATGTGTAAGACAGGTATATCTCGCGTCTTCTTCAAGATAAGGGGAAAAAATTCAAACGAATATAATTTCAGGTAAAAAAATGAGAAACAATATAAGAGAGACACTTTAAAAGATGCAGTGCAATTTTTCAGCTCATTTCGTAGACATCGTGAACAAGCGACAGAGACAGAGGAGCGAAACAGCGAAGTGCACTCAAAGGGAAAAGATGCAAAAGTAATTAGACAAAACATTGTAAAGTTTACCTTGGGTAATAGAAGTATTTACGTGGTTTTGACCGGAGAAGAAAAATCATCCGATATAATGGACTTGGCTACTGGGAGCAAATTGAAGGGTAGGTGGGCCACCAAAAAAAAAAAAATGTTACGTGCAAGGAGTTACAATAAATAGACCAATCAAAGATATGCCAATCAACATTCATTGAATATCAGCTTGATTATTAATATATGAAGAATACGTATTTGGGTATACCCTCCTCTTAAAGATGCTTGAATTGACAGCGCAGAAAAGACTGAAATACCAATTCTCAACAGCTCTCTATGAATAATTCGACTTTGACATCACCCAATGTGAGGAAAAGCGCCTCAGTGGCGTGATCGGTATGGTATTGGCCTGCCACCTAGTTGCCCGCGATTTTGATTCTCGGGCATTCCAGTGAGGCGTGATTTTGTGTAATTCAGGTGATAGAAGTTCATTCTCGACGTGGTTCGGAAGTCACGTAAAGCCGTTGGTCCTGTTTCTGAATAACCACTGGTTCCATGCAACGTAAGAACACCATACAAACAAACAATGTGGGGAAGGGAGGTTGTTGTCAGTACACCTTAGGCAGTGACTGGTAGGCATTACATACTAAAGATTGGTCCCTTTGGCGCCTCACCCCCACTTTTTAGCCTTTTACTTTACCTCTATTCCCGCTCTCTACCTTCAGTCTTGCTGTTCAACCATTCTATATCCTTGTTTTCACTATCTACAGCACCGAACAGCTGAGTGGCCCAGCGCTTGGCTCTTTAGCCTAATTTTCAGAAGTCAGTCTGTCTACCCTTACTTCACCAGAGATTCTTGACACAAGTTGTCGAAGAGATAGAGAGAAATCAGTGGTCTTTCGGAGAGAAAATGTTAATTGCATATTAATCATAACATTTGAAATTTTGATTTGCATATAGTCTGACCAAGAACTAAAGGCAGCAAATAATATTTACGATAACAAATGAACATCTACCACTTGATCCTACCTCTTTATCTAAGCTGTTTTCACGAATACATTAAAAAAAATTACCTCCTGCCGAAGCACAACCAATTACAGCAGCATATTGGTGAAGACTCTCAAGTCATAACACGCGCTTTTATACTTGTCCGGGGCGTATTCTGTAAAATGCAAACCGCGTAGAAGGACTTTCTCAGCGAAATTTATTTAGGAGGTCTGAATGGGACGCCCAAGTTAATAGCAGTTGTAGTGTTTTTGTACGTTTCCGTTTTCGGCCTGACCACCCTACGAAAGTGAACACGTGTGTGGTCTAATCTACTTCCTTCTAGTTCCCTTGTGGGCTGTTTACCATCGAATTTGATTCTATTTTGCTTCTGTTCTTATGGAGTCATGTCTTCTTCCTCTCTCTTGTCGTTTCCAGCGACAATCCTTCGATTATGGACGACTTCGCTCATCTTTCTCTTTTTAAAGAAGGTCGTTTAGTTTTTTAAAATGTCGTTTAGTAAGTGAATGAAATTATTATGAATTTTCTTAAATTCTTTCAGGTAGTTTCAATAACATTTATAATTATTACAAATAATTAATTAAATCCGTTTTATTGCGAAATGTGCTTATCGTGCATCTGGAAGCTAAAAAAACAAATAATCCACAATATGTTTATTGATATCAGTCATCTGAACTGAAAAAAATGAAATCTTTTGTCAATATATTTTGATTCAGTCCTTTTTCTATGCTCATAGAATAGGCGTTTACATCATCATCCCTCTCTCCTCTCTCTCTCTCTCAGATAAATATTCAATGGCTTTCATGCTTTCTGTACAATAATAGCAATTACTGGGTGAACAATGAGATTTCTTGTCAGGCAATATATTTTCATTGCCATTTTCATGTCCATCGTATATACGTTTACATAACTGTCTGTCTTCTGTCTGGCTGTGGTGAATATATATTATATATATATAATATATATTATTATATATCATATATATATATATATATATATAATATAGGATATGCAGGAACTTCCATATACAATTATAACTTCAGGAAAGCCGAAGACACATGATGAGTTAAAAGGATTTATTCGTTAAGAATTGTTTCGCACAAGGAACTTTGTGCATCTGTGCATCATCTGTCTGTTAGAATATAAGTACATTTTAAATTAATAAAAACAAAATACAAATAAAAATTTCAATCTAAAATTTAAAACTTAAAAATTATAATTTAAAAATTAGCATAATTCAAAGTTAGATGTGAAAAAAGAAAATTAAAACACAACTACTGAGACACCAATCAATCGCTAGGAAAGGAGGAGAGAGAATGATTAGAAATGAGATTGGGGTCAGAAAGAAAACTATGCCAGGTATAGCGGAGACGATGAACTACCGCTATTCAATGAAGGAACAAGTCTTTTGATAAATAATGACTCAAGTGTTGTTAAATTCTCAGAGTCCTTATTGTAACCTAAAATGGAGAAGTGCTGTTTCTTGACTTCAATCTTACATTTGATGGCATGATATTTGATATTTGAATTCTCTGGTCTTCTTAATCTCTAGCCAGTTCTAAAACTATACCCCATGTGGCTGCAATATCGCATTTGCAACAGCCTCTTGGTAGATGCAACGTAAATACCAGATCATCCTGGACACGTAAATTTATACACAATATTAGACACAACCTCACTGTGTATATATATTCATATTACTCTTATTAAGCCTCAATGAGACCGTATGGTTAGGTTCCAGATTCTTTTATTTACATAGTACGCTCAGGCTTTCAATGACGTGCAGTCTTCTTCTTCAGGCACCATCCCGCATTATTGAAGCCGAAAACTAGTAATATATATATATATATATATATAATCTATATATATATATATATATATATATGATATATAGTATATATGTGTGTGTGCGTGTGTGCATATATAATATCCATATATATATTAATATAATAATAAATATATTATATAATATATATAATATATATAGTATATATAATATAATTTATAGCAATAATAATAATATAATGTGGTGTGTTGGTGTGTGTGTGTGGGTGTGTGTGTGTGTATATATATATATATATATATTATATATATATATATATATATCTATATATAAATATACATATGACATAAATACATATACATTATATAGACTTTAATATATATATAAACTTTAAACTTAACATAATATAACTATGGCGACATCGTAATTCATAAATCACTTATGTTTTGTCCTTTTATGTACCGTTCTGTTTAGTGGCAGGAAAATATAGTAATGAGATATGTGTGTATTTCGGGAATATATTCCGTCAGCTTCTAATAAACAAACTATAGGCACGTATGAACACGCGATCTAGCTGATCTAGTGTCACATAAATCAATGATTTTGTGTAATAATAAACATATCTCACAGCAGTATACATGAACATAAAGGGCAGGAAAATCTTCTTTCCCAGACACGAGAGTTATATTTGGAGTTCCATATGGGATTAACAGTGTATGATTTGTTTATCTGTTCAGTGCTTTCACGTCTTTGGCAGGCTTTGCTCTTTGAGCAGTGCTTCCCTTTGATCATTTTTCCCGTTCATTTGACGTCTGTCGACTTGGGATTTTCTCTTCCTGCCGTCGTCTGAGAAACCAATATAACAAACGACAGGGGTATTCTTCTTCAGTCTTGTCGTCAAAGTCAGCGGAGGATGCAAAGCTCCTTTCATCCGTCACTAAAGTAACGAAGTATTTCCGATGATCTATTCCAAATCTTTTGTCTCTGTCTTTGACAACACTGAACGAATAAAACATATGCCCCGAAGTTTCTTCGACGCAACGAAGTTTCCTGTACAGCGTATAATACTGTATGTTATTCTTAGTCACGGCCCATGAAACTTTCAGGTGGTGGCCTGTGATGTTGGTACTTACAGCCGTGCCAGATGCACGATCATGGTTGACTTGAACCTTAAGTAAGATCAAAACTAATGAGGCTAGAGGGCTGCAATTTGGTATGTTTGATGATTAGTGGGTGGTTGATCAGCATGCCGATTTGCAGCCCTCTAGCTTCAGTAGTTTTTTAAGATCTGAGGGCGGACAGAAAAAGTACGGACGGACAGACAAATAGTCATATCAGTAGTTTTCGTCTACAGGAAAGTAAAAGCTACATTTTTTTCCTAAAGGCAAATTTATTAATGTCGTCTTTTTATAAAGAAATTTCTATACCCTCCATTTATGTTTTGTGTCATAATAAAAACAATCAACACAATCATGCACTTCGTAGAAATGAATTTCTGCTTCACATCGACAGGACTCTAAAATCCTAAAATGAAAGGCAAGGGTGCTTTTATGGCCCACACTGGTCATAAAATACCCTTGTGGGTCAGTTGATACGTCCTTGCCTTGCATTTAAGAGACCTAGGTTCGATGTCGATGCGAGTCAGAAATTTAGTTTTGCTCTTACGTGCAACATCTAAGTCTCCGTAGGACTAAGCAACATAGATTTGTAGCAAGCTCTCTCTCTCTCTCTCTCTCTCTCTCTCTCTCTCTCTCTCTCTCTCTCTCTCTCTCTCTCTGTCAGTCAGAAATATATAAAATCCACGTCTCTACAACAATAAACAAATGAAAGATTTGTACTAATCTTTCTCTCTCTCTCTCTCTCTCTCTCTCTCTCTCTCTCTCTCTCTCTCTCTCTCTCTCTCTCTCTATGTCAGCCAGGAATTTATTTCTATTGTGATAGGAATAAAATCAACGTTTCTACAGCAATGAACAAACAAAAAAAAGAATTTGTACTGAACACTCTCTCTCTCTCTCCTCTCTCTCTCTCTCTCTCTCTCTCTCTCTCTCTCTCGACGTTTTGATTTCTGCAATTTAGAGAAGTACGTTCCTACCTCCATCAAAAAATGCAGTTCCCACATCACATAAAAAGAAATTCTTTCATCAAATGTTGGAAATGAAGCCTTCCTCTGGGAACAGAAATATGACCTCCCATTCGACTTTCAAAGTTATTTTCTTTCTTGGAAATCTGCTGATTTTGAGAGCTTTTCAAATAGAATGTCACTTCAATAATGACTCAGTCTTTTGAGTGGAAGAACCTTTAAAAAAATCGGTACATTGTTATTTTTATGCGTCTAAGAAATAGGTTTTCGAATATATAAATGTATGAACATATTTCTATACATATGGGGGTGATATACATACACACACACACCACACACACACACACACACACACACACACATATATATATATATATATATATATATATATATATATGTGTATGTATTTATGTATATATGTATATCACCCCCATATGTATGAAAATATGTTCACACATTTATATATATATATACAAATATATGTTTGTGTGTGTGTGTATGATTACAAATGCAAGGTCACAATTATATATCAAGAGAAAAATGCAGAAGATGACAAATAAAGATAAAGTTACTGCTATTGTCGCTGTGTAAAATAACATCTTAAACAATTTATTCATATAAATATACATTTAATGACACGGTTTGATTAAATGACCGACCCTATTTCCACAGAAATGAACCCAGAAATTTTAAGGAAAAATTGCATGACAAACCCCTTGAAATATTGTCTAAAACACAGCAACAACTTGTGAACCAGACGCTGGTTCCCATCCTTCCTCCCGCCGCCAAAACTTTCAATACGAGGCGACCAGATGGTCGAGGAAGGTTCGGGGCCTCGTAGGAAACCTTCTGATTGATGGTGTCAGAGCAGAGCGAAGGCTCTGGTACAAATTCTTGGGCGCTGGAGGAAAAGGGCGGTCGTTAATCATCGTGCAAAAGTTGAATACTTGCACTTTTGACTCTCGCCACGTCTTATAAAGGACTGACAAATTTTTCCTGTGAGTTTCGCGAGCGTGACAAGTGATACATGTAAGAGTTGTTCTTATCGTAATGTTAAATCATTCTCAGGCACTATTTTGATAGAGTCATTGGTGGGCACATCAAACTGCTATATTTTCCTGCTGTTTCCTATGCATTTATTTAATTTTCTGTCTGCCTAACTACCCTTGCGGCAAAGAATCTTTACAGATAGCTATATGAGCAAATAATGAACCATTGGCTATGATTTCCACGTAGTAAATAACAGTAATATTTTATTGAAGGTCTCGCTTTGTTGTACCAGTGGAAAATAATTACCGGTAAGTTTAATACTTATTTTTCTTTAGTCTTTGTTCAAGATCCTTGCCATTACAAGCTCATTGAAACATTCCTCTATCTGTATGTCTGTCGATCCAAAACAGATCTGCTTATATATATTTAAGTCTCAGTTGTATGCATAACCAAATTATTAAAGCAAGCCGACCAGCGGGTTAAAATGCATTATTATTATTATTATTATTATTATTATTATTATTATTATTATTAGTATTATTATTATTATTATTATTATTATTATTATTATTATTATTATTATTATTATTATTATTATTATTATTATTGCTTTTTTCTATCTCTGTCATCGTATTCGATTGAGTGGTATATACACAGTGCGGGGTTCGGTTTGCATCCTGTTTCCTTAGGAGTCCAGTGTGTGCTGTTCCTAATAGCACTCATTTCTTCATGGGTCCTGGTGCTTTTTCGGCATCTAGTTTTTCTAGGTTTCTTTATAGCGATCTTGGGATCGTTATAGTGTTCCTATGATTATGGGTACAATTTCCACTGCATATCCCATATCCTTCTTATTTCTAATTTAAGATCTGATACTTATCGATTTTTTCTCTTTATTTCTCAATGAATGAAAGTTTCTTCTTGATTTTGTCAGTCAACGTCACGTCTGATTTATTGACACGTATCACCCTGTTGTGATTCCATAGTCCCAGAGGATCTTTGCCTGATCGTTTTCTATCTCTCCCTCAGGTTGGTGTTCGTACCACTTATTACTTACTACAAGCTACCTGGTGCTTCTTGCACGGGCTCCAGTGGAGGGCTTTTGCTATTGAATCATGCCTCTTTTTGCACTGGTTCTGTGCAAACGCCGGACATTCGCTTGCTATGTGGTTTATGGTCTCGTTTTTCATATTGCACTTCCTGCATATGGGTGAGATGTTATTTCCATCTATTGTTCTTTATACATATCTGGTTCTTAGGGCCTGATGCATGATCTTGTGCTGCTGTTAGCATTCCTTCTGTTTCTTTCTTGAGTTCTCCCCTCTGTAGCCAATGCCATTGTTAAAATGAATACATATGAAAGATAGCCTGTACTATATATGGCAATAAGGTGATAGATAAAAAAAAAGTGTATCTATTGTTTAGTGTTACATAAATTGGCTACAAATACTCACAACAAACTTGCAAATGAATGAAATCAATTCTTTTATATAAGGCCTTAAAATTCCTTACCAAAATTGCAAGGCAGAGGGTATAAAGCGTTTTGGGAAAAGTATGAACATCAAAGCGGATTTTGCCATGAAATTCTGGAATTCAATATAAATCGCTCGGGATATCCCAAGGAATTTCAAGCCCCAAAACTTATTTATGAATTGTATTTGTTGTCATTTTTCATCGACGAAACATATGTTCTGACGTTCCTGGCTTTTCCTCAAAACGGAATCTAATTTTTTACTACATTTTTTTGTTCTCCTTTATGGCGAGGGATCTGGGTGCACTTCTCAAAATTCATATTCATAGTATTTCATAATAAGAAGGAATTTTTTTAATGTTCGAAGGCAGGTGTGTCTATTCCTTGATTTACTTGTGAAAATGACATTCAAGCAGTAACGGATTTTTAAAGAAAGTAAGTGATTTCTGTACCAGAGTACTTAGTTCTGCTAAATTAATTAAGTAAAGACTGTTTTATAACATTACTTTTGAAGCTATGAGAAAAAAATCAAAAGAATTTCCGTACCAGATGACTTATTAATGACATTTGAGCTAAGACTATTTTGTAGTATTGCTTTGGATATGTAAAAAAAAAAAACTTTTACTGGGGTTATCTCTAAAACTACACCATCATTATTTCGTCTACTTATTTTTGCAAAACTATTGTAATCAATTGTATTGATTGTCCTCGGAAGACTGACGTCACAATAATCACTGTAATGAGCCGAATTTACAAAGCGTTGTCCCCTTGACTTTTCAAAAGCTTAGAAGAATCTTACCAACAGGAAAAATCCGTTAGTTCAATATGATGCATCAAGATATACGAAGAATTGCCTTGTCTCAGATCTTTGAATCTGTAAAATTGTTGCAGATTAAAAACATATGAACTTTGATCCCAAGGGCTCGTATCATTACTTGCTGGGATGGAAGTACAGATTGTCAGTCAACGCTTGACGTCAATTAGGGATTCAACTATGCTCTTATTTTCTCTGATATAATATATATTATTAACCGTCTTTCTCCACAATATCTAGTTCCACGGTGGACGAGTGGTTTTCGCGCTCGGCTGCCAATCCGGTGGTCCGAGGTTCGATTTCCGCGGAACCACAGGAATTTATTTCTGGTGATAGAAATTCATTTCTCGATATAATGTCGTTCGGATCCCACAATAAGCTGTAGGTCCCGTTGCTCGGTGACCAATTGGTTCCTAGCCACGTAAAAATATCTAATCCTTCGGGCCAGCCATAGGAGAGCTGTTAATCAGCTCAGTGGTCTGGTTAAATTAAGATATACTTTTTTTCTCCACAATATCTGAGTAATATCTATCTTTTCCTCTCGTGGTATTGTCTGAGTAATGACTGAAATTGCGGGATTAATTGGTCTCTCATCAATCCTCGATATTAGCATGCATCCCCTGATCATCATCAGTTTCATAACTATCAAACTACTCTCTCTCTCTCTCTCTCTCTCTCTCTCTCTCTCTCTCTCTCTCTCTCTCTCTCTCTCTCTACCTTTGTA
Source organism: Macrobrachium nipponense (assembly GCF_015104395.2). Taxonomy (NCBI): domain Eukaryota; kingdom Metazoa; phylum Arthropoda; class Malacostraca; order Decapoda; family Palaemonidae; genus Macrobrachium; species Macrobrachium nipponense. Next base: position 69,440,134 of record NC_087201.1, read on the forward strand.
CTGGTAGTAACAAAGACTTGAAGACCACGACTAAAGGTTTTTACAAATTTCTAAAAAATGGAGCTTCAGAAGTTCGAGCGAAGATGCAGTGCATTACTGGGTTAATATAATTTTTTTTGTATTTTGATAGTTCATTTATATCTTAATTTATCTATTTGTCAATTTATTTGTTTTTTTTAATAACTGACCTCGTCCTGTCTGTATTTCCCATTCCGTTCTATTACTTCTTTCGAATGAACATCATATTCTTTGGAAGCTCGCACTTCATTCAGTGGCCCCAGTGGATGATTGTATTGATAAACATTATTTCGCTTCGTATTCCATTCTTGTCATACCATTGAGGTACTTTTATTTAAAAGTTAGGGAGAGCCCTGCTAGCCCAATTTTATAATATGTATGGTATGGCTGAAGTGAGATACGGGAGAATTTTCTACCTTTACTATAAAAAAAATTAATCTCCTACGGGGCTTCAAAAAATCAAATTCTTATCAACTGAATGGCAAGTTCAAAATGATAGAATTGACTTATATTCGCAATTTATTGTAGATTTAACTGTGAGAGATATTTTTATCTCTGACTTTCTGGTAAGATGCAATGGCCTCGGGTAAAATAAAAAGATGAATAGACGACTCATCTTTTCTTCAAAGTCCTTTGCTCAATATTTTTTATAATAAGCAAAAGATATTACACAATAGTAAATACAAAGACCGTGTAATACGTGTGTTACACATATGATAGCACAGTCATAATTAACATGGAATTATATTAATTAGGACTGACGCAATAAGTGATATCCTCTTACCCAGAGTTATGCTTTATGTTTGTTCTAGTTTCCGACGGCCTTGGACCAGAGGTGTATTATATCTGGGAGTTTAGCGAGTGGAAACCTGAAAAGCACTTGATAAGAAAATTTGATTAAATTTGAAAAGGTAAAAAAAAAGAAAAACAACATTTTATTTCCAGTTCATTTTTCCAAAAAGATATTTCGTCAAAATGGTCATGTAAAGTGATCATTTAAATGGCAGAGACTGCCAACTACAATTAACCTTTAAACAATACACGACGAAATGGATGTATTTCAATTAACCAAGCACCGAGATATCTGTCACAAAGCATTGCAAGCAAGACGAGATATTTTTACGTTGAATATCAGTCTTGCAGCATTTGGGCTAATGCTTCCTGACTGTGGGTTCTTTTGATTCGAAAATGGACCCAGAGCCGTGACTGACACCCTTGTTTGAATCGAGCACAGAGAGAGAGAGAGAGAGAGAGAGAGAGAGAGAATGTCAGTCATCTCACCTCAACTGGCGCGTTTCGAAATCAAGAGAATTTTCCGCTCAGGTAAATTATTGTATCATTTATGTTTACTTTTTTTTAAATAGCAGTATTTTTCAGGAAATTTTTATTATTCCTTTTTGTTCGGATAAAGATAATATCTTTCGAGCTATTTAAAATAAATCAAGAAATAGTAGTATTTTGGACAATAAACCTTATTAGCAGTATTCTGTAGTATATTTTCTAAGTATTGATAGTAGCGTTATATGTGACAATTATTTGTTTAGTCTAAACGTCTTTTCTTATGAACTAATAAGATAAACTAATTTGATCCGTAAACGAAAAATAGTCTTATTTACAAATTTCATACAAAACTAGTTTGCATAAAGTTGATAAGAGGACATCTTAGAATCTCTCTCTCTCTCTATTTACAAATTTTGAATAAGAGTGATTTATATAAAGTTGAGACGAACACTTCTAAGAAAATCTCTCTCTCTCTCTCTCTCTCTCTCTCTCTCTCTCTCTCTCTCCTCTCTCTCTGTGTGTGTGTGTGTGTGTGTGTGTGGTTTATTTGCAAATTTTAAAACTGATATACATAAAGTTGGGACGAAAACATCAGGGAAGCTTTGAACTCTCTCTCTCTCTCTCTCTCTCTCTCTCTCTCTCTCTCTCTCTCTCTCTCTCTCTCTCTCTCTCTCTCTACACTGAACACAACGCAGTTCATTAATGACCATTGGTGGCAAAAATCCCGTAAGAAAAAGAAAAAAAGAAATAAAAAATGTTTATTTCGAAAGTGAGCACAGGTGAAGCTTACCTCCAGACGCATGATGTACATATTTCACTAAATGAACTTCAAACACTTTCACATTTAGATGGTTCGACAATGACGCTCTGATATTCGGTAGGAAAATAGCGCGGATAATTTCATTTCACAAATGCTGGGACGCCTCCCAACCGTTCCGACAGCAATTTCAGAAGGACATATAATCAAATAATGATAATGTTACCATTTGCATTTGATTATTTCATTCGGCTTTTAATGATGTTTTATGGTAATGAATAGATTTTATGCGAGTTTGACACCATCAGCTCAGTGGAGGTTGGGTTCATATACTCGCCATTGACTTGAATGTGGTGTTCATTTGAAAGTAAGTTCTTCAGTGTTCATTTGAAAGACGTTACAGAAGGTAATTTATAATAAGGTAAATAAACTAAGTTTACCAATTTAGCATATTTCCAAATGTCAGTTATGTAAATGGCTAAAACGGAAGAACAATATAACTTTGAAGAAATGTTGAAGTTATATTTATCTTTATATGAACAGTCAAGCACGTGGGCGCGTCCGCAAATTCAGTATAAACGCGTGTATTTTTGAAAAAAAATAAGCTAATATATCAATGTATATATATGTTTATATATACTCGTATATATACATACATACATAAATTCATACATAAATATACATAACTTTCAACCAAAGGACTGATCAAAAATTATTTTCATGCAGGGAATTATCACGATGCGGTAATCCAACGTTTTTCGATAAACAAACAAATTTACCATTAATTTCTAATTTGAAAATTGGTTATCTAATCTACATAATGTACATATTATCCACTGATAAACAAACGCTGCATCCTTTCCTAATAGTTTTGAATTGTGGAAATTTTTTTTTTCTTTCAGAAGAATTTTATAAATCTTAACTATTTCCTATAATGTCCTGCATTTACTAGTCAATATATAGAATTCAGTTCATCCAGTTTATGTCTTCTATTATTTATGATAAAAAAGTAGAGGATGTATTCCTTTTCAGAATGTGACGGAACCTAGGACAGCACGGAGGCTACATTAAGGTCTGGAGGCCAAAGGTAATTTTCCGTGAACTGGACCTACTTTATTTGGTGAGTAAATACTTGGTGTTTAAGTATACAAAGGTGTTGGTTCGTTGTCATAATTACTTATTTATAAGTTAACGCATCTTTTTGTGCATACGGGAACTGTGCTCTTCATAAGACTGTTTGCACCTAGCTGAGATTATCCTTATTAAACGAGGAATTGTTAATAGCTCTTCTGAAACAAGAAGGGTTTTAGTAAATAGATAAGTTGAAAAACAATATATATGTATATTATATAGTTTTACTATTTATTAATTTGCCTAAAACATTCTTGTTTCAGAAGAGCTATTAACAATTGCTCATTTAATAAGTAGACTTTAAGTGAAGAGTATCTATATATATATATTATTATATAATATATATATATATATATAATAATATATATATATCCACACCCCAATTTTTTTATTTAATACAACAGCAATACAAAGTTTACAATGACATCATTTTTCAACATAGTCACCCTGCTTCTCAATGCACTTGGTCCATCGTTGCAGTAGCTTTTCGATACCCTCAGAAAAAATCGTTTTCTGTTGAGCATTGACCCACGTATGCACCGCTTCCTTCACCTGCTGATCGGTGGCGAAACGACGGCCTCTTAAAGCATCTTTAAGTGGACCAAATAGATGGTAATCAGACGGGGCGAGAGAGAACCTATCAAATTCCGTTAAACATTAATTAACATTGTTAATTCTTGAGGAGCATGGAGTTCAGTGTTATTCCATAAACGAAGCGAAAGAAAGGCACCGAACGATTTTCCAATTTACTCTAAGATGCTTGAAATAGGAAGTAATAATAATTTGACAAGAGGCTATTTCTCACAAAAGTTTCAACACAAAGAAAAAGCTGAATATATCTATCTATGTATCTATCTATCTATCTACCTCTATACATATATATATATATATATATATATATATATATATATATATATATATATATATATATATATATATATATATTTTGAGAAATAGCCTCTTGTCAAATTATTATTACTTCCTATTTCAAGCATCTTAGAGTAAATTGGAAAATCGTTCGGTGCCTTTCTTTCGCTTCGTTTATGGAATAACACTGAACTCCATGCTCCTCAAGAATTAACAATGTTAATTAATGTTTAACGGAATTTGAAAGGTTCTGTTTAGCGGAAAGTCGCGCCAGAGAGTAAATTACATGAAGTTTTCGCGTCCACCTAATCAATCTTTCCCCAAACCCCCGAAGAAAAATGGCCCCCCTACCAAGAAATCGTTTCCTTTCAAGGAAAATTGTCATCGTATTGAAACGCACTTTATACGCTACAAAAGGGCTTCCCTAATGTGTGAATGGTGATACACTATTTCACATGACAGCAGGATCTGCAAAGATAGTTTTTTTTTCTTTTCGCTTACTCAGGGAGTAAGAGTAATAATAACTCTGTTGTTATTGTTATGTGGTATGAAAGCCTAAAAAGGTCTGAAAAAGGTGTTTCACGTTGAGTTAAAGATACAGGAATTTTAAAATAGGATATTTATGATTTATTTATCAGAATGAAAATGTGGAAAATAAATAGTTTGCATGTTAAACACCACAGAAAAATTAATTCCTGTAAAATATAACATTTCATTTTAATTTTCGTTAGTGAAACAAGGATATGTTTGACCGTAGACTTTAGCGTGATTTAATTTGCGTTAAGTTAAGAATATAATGTTTACAGCTTATGCTTGATGGGGAAATCTTTCACTCGTCCCGAGTAAGCTGGAGGTCAGAAAACACGTTGTTTTCTTTCATTCTCCTTTTGAATTCAGTTTTGGTCGGTGGATTTTACGTGAAGGGGAGTCAGATATAAATGTGATGTCAACTCGACGAACGGTATTCATTCTTTATTTCTATTCTGATAAAACTATTTTGTTTTTAGACTAAAATGGAGAAATGTTTTGTTGGAAGATTAGTATAATCATGATAAAGAATTTGGGCATTGAAGAGTCAGTACTTGTATATCAAGTTAAAGAATATACGGATGTATGTATATTTATTGTACATGTATGTATATATAATGCATATATGTGTATTTGTATGCATATACACACATTATATATATATATATATATATATATATATATATATATATATATATATATATATATATATATATATATATTTATATGTGTGTGTGTGTGTGTGTGTGTGTGCGCGCGCGTGCGTGCGCATTAGGCTACCAATGTCCTTTAATATCCAGTTCACTTTACCTTGGCGTTAATATATTTTCATATATGTTAACCGAATTGGAAATTTTTTAATTGATAATAATTTCGTCCTCTCGTGGGTTCGAACCAGCGCCCAGCGGACAGAGGAGAAATCAGGACTTCAGTGAAGTTAACGACTCGGCCAACAAGTGAGGTACAAGTTGATACCGATCCCGACCTTATAAATCACTGTCGAACTCAGGTATTTGTAATTAGAATCGATGTCCAACCCACTTTGCCATATTAACAAAGTCAAACGTTTGCCGCACGTAGCAATATTATTAATTTTTATCGCATCGCCGTGATTCATATACGTGCATTAAGCTGCAAATGTCCTTTAATATCCAATTCACTCTACATCAGAATTAATATATTTTCATATATGTTAACCGAATGGGAATGTTTTAGTTGATAATAGTTTCGTCCTCTCGAGGCTACGTGCGACAAACGTTCGACTTTGTTAATATGGCAGAGGGTATTGGATATCGATTCTAATTACAAATACCTGAGTTCAACATGATTTGTAAGGTCGGAATAGGTATCAACTTATACCTCACTTGTTGACAGAGTCGATAACACCACTGAAGTCCTGATTTCTCCTCTGTCTGCTGGGCGCTGGTTCGAACCAACTAGAGGACAAAATTATTATTGACTAAAAAATTCCCCTTCGGTTAACATATATGAAAATATATGAATTCCGAGGTAGAGCGAATTGGGTATTAAAGGACATTTGTAGCTTAATGCAAGTATATGAATCACGGTGATGTGATAAAAATTCATACATATATTATATATATATATATATATAATATAATATATATATATATATATATATATTATTTTGATAAGAAAACTACCTATTATATTATTATTAGTTATTATACTTGATTATTATTTTTATTAATTATTATTATTATTATTATTATTATTATATTATTATCCATATCTCCAACTTTGACGAAGATGTAAATAGAAATTTTTCAAGAAATTTACAGAGTAGTAATACCAAACAATCCAGAAGAGAGAAAGAGAAAAAAGTTTCATTTTATAAAAATATACTGAGTGGATAAGTCTAGGTTATTTTTCCATCTATATACAGAAAATTCTTTTGATTAAATGTTCAGTTATTGTGAATAATCATATGGTGATAAATTTCACCACGTATATTCTCCGAACTTTTACCATCAATTTTACAGAGAGAATTCTGAAATATATTCGAATAACCATTGGAATGGAACTGAAAATTTAAAAACCCACAGAATTCGAGAGCAACCATGAATAATGGAAATAAATAACCCTATTCCTATATATATATATATATATATTAATTATTAATAGATATATATACATATATAATATATATATACATATGTATGTATATGTATGTATACACACACACACACACACACACATATATATATATAATATATATAAATATATATATATATATAAATATATATATATATATATATATATATATATATTACACATATATATATATATATATATATACTTTCAGATTTAAAAGCTTCAATAGTATATGTAAATATCCACAATTCAATTCATAGCCTTTTGACGATATTACTTTCTATCAATCTTATTTTTTATTCATTTTAACCTCTGTCATTGCCTTTATTCCTATCCAGTATTATATTCCTTCTGTGGTATAAAAAGAGGGCCAAGACGATCCCTTTTCCCTACTGTGAAACTAGAACCTTAATATGATATTCCAAAAGGAGAATCAATTAGCTGGAGGTGTTTTTGTGCCTTTTCTTCAGAAAAGTCAGGTCAGTTTCTAACAATGAAGCATTTTTCCCCTTTGGCTATTTGTTATACAAAACTGCCCCAACTATTCCAAATCCTCTGAGGACCTCTGTGCACACAATTCAACCCCTGAAGTGAAAGTAAAACCTGAGAAAGAAGAGGTAACATTTGCTTTTTATAAAGAGTGTTGGTAGTTTTTATTTATACTTCAAAGTGTAACTCAGCCTGTAGAGAGGTAGTGCCGTCAGTGCACTAAAGGGTATTTAGCAGCGTCCCTTCGGACCCTAACTACTCCCAGTTTTTAGGTTTTTGCTTTACCTCGATTCCCGCTGCCTTTCGATTCCTTATACT
>NC_087201.1:69452637-69462637 GCF_015104395.2 Macrobrachium nipponense
AATAAGTAATAGAAAGAGCCTTTCGAATGGTTTACAGGAATCGATAGATGGCATCAGCTTGCACATTTTCAATAGGTGAGAAAGCGTGTATATTGCAAACCTGTGTCTAACTGGGTTTGGCCCATTTATTTTTATGTATGTTTTATCTTGCAAAGTCTGCATATCTTTTATGTACAATTATCAAACTTGCCTTATGTTATCCCCATATAAGCATTAAATTGCTTCATAACATTAGTAGAAAATTGCCAATTTTCTACTAATGTTATGAATTTGTATCAGATAATGACAAATAAATATACTATACTATACATTACTGTCCTATTAAATAGGGATTATTGCCACTCTTATTAACATTATTAGGTCTACAGTAACTCTCGAATAAGTGCATAGCGTATATTTGCACATTGCATACAAATATGAGTCATTAACTTAAATTGCGGTAAATGTATTTTTCATGCTGACTGAGTTTCTGACTCTTCGGGAAAAAGATATATGTGAAGTACCCATTTGGATGGCGTGTGTTGTTTTAATTCCATAGCATCTGGGACTAAATATTTATTGGGCGTCTTTATCTTTACGAGAGATTTACAGTCCTTTGTTTATATTTTTACGGTCATCCCCAACGGACATGTACTAAACACTCCGCAAAGGTCGATACATACCGGGTAAAACTCTTGGGGTCACTTTCTGGGAAATATCCACATCATGTTAAAGGTAAGTTTAGAGGAAAACGTAATTATTTGCAGATAAAACTAACCGTTCAGAATATGTGATATCCAGGTCTTTGGGATTGTTTTATGGCGTTTATTACTTCTCAGTTTAATATGAATTTATAAGTCTTTAATCGTGAGAGAGAGAGAGAGAGAGAGAGAGAGAGAGAGAGAGAGAGAGAGACTTATGGTTGGTTTTGTACAACCGAACAGAACATATAAATGAATAATGTTGAGGATTAATGAGAAGGTTATTTGATCTTGCAGTTACAATTATTACTTAGAGAGAGAGAGAGAGAGCGTACACCAAGGACTGATTCGAGAGATATTGGCTTAATGAGAGAGAGAGACAGAGTGAGAGACAGAGAGAGTACACCAAGGACTCTGATTCGAGAGATATTGGCTTAATGAGAGAGAGAGAGACAGAGAGAGTACACCAAGGACTCTGATTCGAGAGATATTGGCTTAACGAGGTATCAGGAAGACGCAATATATGGCTCATAATTTATACGTATTGATTGATTTATATCGTCAGGAAATCGTTTAGGGTCCCCAGGTTACTATTGTATGTTCATTTATTTATAGGGAGGGATATTTTTTTCGTTCCCCATATTGCTGTACTCTTCGCCTTCTTAGTAAGAGTGCAGGTTCAAATCTGACACTAACTAATTTTATTTTTTTCCTTTCGGATTTGGGCTTAAACTCTTACCCCCATGATTTAGTGCTATTGAGAGTAAACACCTTTTGTTTCTTTTTTGGCTTAGCCCTAGACATCCTCATTTTTTCCAAATTGGAAGTAATATATTCTAGATAAATGTTTGCAATTACAATTTTGTTGTAGCCTATTGTAAATTATTTACTGAATTAAACTTCCGCTAGATTTAGAAAGCCAAACACGTTTTGCCAAGTTACCTCAATATTATAATGAACAAATTTTAGAAATTGATTGTGATTAGATGGGGAAACTTCAATCTAACAGTAATGTGTGTATAGATGTATGCTGGTGCTTCTTGGCACACGTTTTCAGTCACTCGTCCATGATTTGGGTAGGCCTGATTTATTGAGTTATGTTGCCAGATGGTTTTCAGTGGTTCACAGACTTTTTCTGGTCGTTACCCACTTTTCATACAGGATAATTGTCCATGGTCCTCCGCCCACCGCTAAGCATAACCTATCTATGCATAAAACCCATGGTTTTATACATATATATCCTCAGATTAGCCCCTTGCATTCTGCTACATGCCCGCCAGTTTGAGAACCGCCGATTTAAACTCTGAGTAGTTTTGCCTTTAGCTTTTGAAGAGAGCTTCAGAGGTTTGAGACATAGTGGTAGGAATTCACATTGAATATGCGCTAGAGGCTGAGCATATGTAATTTTAATTTCTACCAATATCAGACTTATGGTTTTTTTTAAAGATAAAATGCTTCTTGTCACACCTTTTCAGTCACTCGTCCATGATTTGGGCAGACCTCTTTGCTGAGTTATGTTGCCAGAAGTCTAGCTACTTAGGCCAAAAGAGATGCTTATAACTGCGATTAAAAGACTTTCAAAAGAAGCATGTTTAGTTTTAAGGTCATTATCAAAACATGCTCATTCGAGATGCTTCAAACAACAGTTCAAGAGAAACTTGTTTGATTTTCAGGTGTTTATTCAAACTTGCTCAGAAGTAACCGCCAATCAAAACAATGAAAATAAAAATCTATAATAAAAACTTGCTCATAAGAGATTGTTCTTGGCATTCAAAAAATATTCGAAACAAATGGGCTTAATCCAGAGGTAATTATCAAAACTTGCTCTTAAGAGATTCTTCTAACTGCCATTAAAAAACTTTCAAAACTAACGTGTTGAATCCTTAGATAATTATTATCCAAACTTTTCTTGTCATATCTCAGAGCTAATGTTTACATCCGTTACCAGAAAGGTTTAACAGCGATATTCCCAAATTTTATTATGAGTCACTCATATTTCCCTTGAAAACATCGACCGAGTTGATGTTTCTTCATTTAGCTTCTGGACACGAAACCGCATTCACTCTAGCTAAAAGTCTTCGGTCATATTTACAGGGAAAAAAGCAATTTCGGTGCTTTAACTCAATATCATTTTTATGTTTATTGCAACAGCTACTTGTAGCCAGATTGCCAGAACGTGCGGGAAATTCACGACGAAATGACTTCTGCCGACTTCAAATGGGGATTTTTTTTATTTTTATTTGGTGTTGCATTTCGGAGTCTTCTCCGCCTGTTTCTGTGTTTTTTATTATTTTTTCTGCCTAATTACACACATACATATATACATGTGCCCACACAACTTTTTCTCTCTCTCTCTCTCTCTCTCTCTCTCTCTCTCTCTCTCTCTCTCTCTCTCCATATATATATATATATATATATATATATATATATATATATATATATATATATCTCCATCTATTTATCTATCTATATGTGTGTGCATGTATTGTGTATGGATGTAACTACATGAATATATATAATATATATATTAATATATATAATATAATAATATAATAAATATATATATATATATAGATAGATAGATAGATAGATAGATAGATAGATAGATAGATAGATAGATAGATAAACCTTATATTATCTAACGAATCAAGAACGCACATAGGTATTTCTTGGAATACAAATGAACTCTCCTTTAGCTGACATCCTGATTAGATTCTGGCCTGGCATACCAGGCGCGGATTATCAGATGTCTGTTAGTGCAATTTCATTAGGAAGACATTCCAACATTAGCCCCCAGGCAGCGCCACAAGCAATCAGTTGGTAGCCACGACAGGTAAACGCAGGGTATAAGTGGAGGTAATTAAGTAAGCAAATCGGCAATTCTAGTTGACTTCTTCAAAGAAATGCAAGATCCTTTTGTTAAATAAAACTTTGGTAAATATTTGGAGTAACAAAAAGCTTCATTATATGATGAAAGATTTGTTTTTTTTTATAAAGAGTCGTCTTTACAAGCAGTCAACGTAGAATATCTTACCGATAAATAGCTCAGATGCTTATTGAGAATATAATTACATATATACAAAATACGAAAATCAAAGTAATCTGTTTAATTAATTCTGAATTAAATTAAGAATCTTTTCTCATGAATATTATCATTTAGTGTTGTAAACCTAATATAACGAATAGGTTTTTCAGTTTTTAGCAATATGCTATAACTGCATGGACTCACCAGAACACGCTTGCATTTATGCAAATATACCACCGGGACAAATGAAGCCGAAGGTTCAAATCCTGACTGACTAGTTTTGCTTTAGTTTTTGAAGAGAGCTTCAGTAGATTTGATACATAGTGCTAGAAGTTTGCATGAAATATGTGCTAGTGGCTCAGGATATGTAATTTTAATTCTTACCAATATATACCAGTCTTCGTGAAGTTCTCTTGAAAAATTAAATAAGAATATGGTCAGGATTTATACCTTGTGTTTCATTTTTTCTCTTGGTACATTTGCATCCTGTACATATACTTTAATTTTAGGAAGTAAAAAAATGTATTCCTTTTGTGAAATTATTTGGCATTTTTTCTCCTGTTATACAGTAAAATATTTTTTTTACATAATTCTAGGATTATCCAGATGACATGCAAGTTACCAAAATGTAACATTTATTGCTACCAATAAGTTTTTTGTTGTAGTCAGTAACTTCACGAATCTTCACAACATTTATAGATGCCCGAGATGAAGCACCAAGTAAGTAAATTATTGACGGAATGGGAATAATTTTCATTTGCGTCACCAATAGGGCAGCCCAAAATCATTATTGGAGTTCGAAGACGACTCACTGTGCGAACGCAGTCACCAAAGCGTTGTGATTTTTTATAATAATATATATCTTGTTCTCATCTATAGTGCGCTTGGGCATTTGTAATATTTTTAGGGAATCCGCTGTGACTTTGTTAAGAAATATACCTAAGAACAAGGACAATTTAACTATTGTCGACCAGTTATCAGTTCCGTTTTTTGCATTACTTTCTGTAGACAGAAATACCCACCATACTAGAAAGATTAAAGAATGTATTGCTTCCGTATTTCAATGCAGATAATAACCCACATATCATTGTTAAACCATCCTACTTTAAAACGATGATTGATTTTACAAGTTATTATTAGTAGTGTAGTTTAGAATTGATGTAACTACTTTTCGCCTAACAGGCTGTCGTGTATTTGTAATAGATAGTTATCTAACTTTGTCTTGTCTGCTCACTTCTCTTTCGTAGTTTTTTCTTGATTCGTAAATATCGAATTAAAAAATATTGAAGTCTGAAAGTATTATATATGTGTGTATATATATATATATATATATATATATATATATATATATATATATATATATATATATATATATATATATATATATATATATATATATATAATATATATATATATATATATATATATATATATATATATATATATGTATTTATATATATGTATATATATATATATATATATATATATATATATATATATATATATATATATAGTAGCTAGGGTTTTTGATTAATAATGTATTGTCCGTATGTTCTCTGTGACCTATGGAATGTGGAGAACAGTGTAGAGGTGACGACCTGAGAGTAGCTGATGAATGAGTTTCTGGGGATGGCGTGAGATAAAAGTGCTTAGTTCGACGAGTCAATGCACGACAGTTTATGAACTCTTCTCAAAGTGCCTTTGTGAAACTGGATGCAGCTAGAACCGTGAGGCGCTAGCGAACTGTGTGTTCGTATGTGCGTGTGCGCCTCTTTCTGTTAAAAGTGTCATACCCAAGCCTATGGGAGGATTTTGAGAGGGCTTCAAGTCACAGGCAAGATGCCGTGGCATTCGCTGGGAGTTTTTTATTAACAGTGTTTAAGTGTCTGGTTGTTTGGGTAAGTGTTGAAGTGCTTTAGCCAAAGAGTGGCTTATTATCTGTTTGACATTTTTATGATAATATCCAATGTCTCACCTATGATTGTCAATCTTGTGTGTGTACTTACCGGGATGTGTTCTGTATCTTTGAAACAGACGGATCTGGAATGCCGGGGGGACAAAGAATTCCCAGAGGGGTGTAGACTTTTTTGGTGACCAGACATTGTACTGTTTTTGAGTTAGTCTGTAAGACTGGATTACTTGATTGATTGATTTATTTATTAGTTGTTAATAAACGTTAATGTTATGATGCAACTCTCTCATTTTCATTACCTGTTAGAATGGAGAGAAAGAGGTGGAGAGAGAGAGAGATTCCTTGGAGAGAGAGAGAGAGAGAGAGAGGGATTGCCGAGAGAGAGAGAGAGAGAGGCTGTGTGTGTAATGTTGTGTGTGGTTTGCCTCCCGTTTCGTGTCACGCTTACCTTATGAATAATGGGGGGAGAATCCCCCCATTTACAGTGGTGGCAGGCGGTTAAGAGGGGGTATAAAAGTTTTCTTTCTTTTCTATGCCGAGGAACGCCAATGTAGAGAGATGGGTGGCCAGTTAGAAAATAAAAGGGGTTGTGGCTTAGCGATAGTTTTCGAACGACAAAGCTTTGTGGGATTGTGGAAAATTGTTAAATTGTTGGATCTCAGTTGCTAAGTGAAAAGGGGTAGAGAAAATATCCGTCCGTGGGATGGGGGGATGAGGAAAGAAATTTCTATTAGGGTCATCAAATTTGCTCGTACCGAGATTCTTCGGGGCGTGAGTCGTGAGAGCAACTCAGTTTGGTTTGTAAGTGACAGTTGCTAGGTGCCATCTCGCCGATCGCGTTTGTATTTTGCCGACGAGATTTACGCGTTCTGCGAGAATTTCGAGTTCTTTTTGTTCCATTATGGAGTGGTGAGTATTGTTTTATCAAACGGGAGAGAGTTTTTGTTAAATATTTCAGGGTTATGGGATTGGTTAAAGAGGTCAACAATTTTTCTTGTCTTTGCCCCATAGTGACGTGTTTTCTTTATTTGCACGTGTTTATAATAGACGTATGCATTCGTCTTTGTTTAAAACATAGGGGTGTATTTTTTTTATGCATGTGAACTGTGCTTAGATAAGCATATCTGGCTTAGGACACCAGCGCCACAATTTTACGGGCTCAGCACATTTCTGCAGAGAGGCGCGTTGCATTGCGAGGGTACTGGCATCCCTTGGGTGATAGTTGCATGGAGGGTACCACTGGCCTCCCTCGAGAGATAGTGCAGGGGAGGGTACTAGTGTATACCTTGGAAGGGGTCCTCAGACACTGTTCAAGGGGAGATGGGGGTACTACTGTGTATGCCTCGGGCTGTTCTGTCGCTTGACTGAGGGGTTGTTCTCAGGGGGGGAGAAACCTTTTTTTTCTCATTGGGGGTGAACTCCTTTTTTTTCTTTGTGTTGGGGTATGGATTTGGCCTTGACCATGGATGCTAAGATATCAACTGATTGATAAGTTGATGAAGTGAAACGCCCGTAGAGTCTTTTTTTTAGAAAAGAGATTTTTTTTTCTCTCTTGGACGAAGAGAAAAGGAAATAAAAAGAGATTTTTCTTTTCCGTGAATGCGGGGAAAAGTAGTTAACATGCACGGGATGTGTTATATGTTTCTTTGTGCCTTGAAAGACACAAATATAAGGGGGATACACAGATTTTTTTTTTTATTGTGTTGGAGAGATTACTTTGAAATGCCGATGATTGGTGTTGTATCTGTGTTGTGTGGAAATGGTGGTATACCATAAGATTCAGCAATACTGTTGTAGGCTATTTGAATTTCACCTTTACTTGAAATTTTTGCAAGAGAATTATTGCTGTGGAGAGTTGTTATTATTATTAATAATTGTTTTACGAGAGATTTTGAGATATTTCATGGGAGATTAGTTGATAATTATTACAGATAATTATTCAAGGAGAATTATTACAATGAATTAATGGGAGAAGTCTTGTGTTAATTAATTGTTGAGTTTTTGTAACTTTGGAGAATATTTTCAGTGATTCACGGGGATGAGTTTTGCTGAATCTTGATGAATCTGGCTGAATCTTGGTGAATTGTGGTGAAACTTGCTGAACTTTTGCTGAATTTTGTGGTGAATTCTTGGAGAATGGACAAGCATTAACATTGGTGATATTTTTTTTTTTTTTTTTTTGTACTGATACTGATGATTTTGATGATAGCAATTTTTTTGGTGATTTTGTGATAATGATATTTCTGATAGTGATTTTTTAAATACTAATTCGTGGGTGCCGTAATGCTATCAAGGGAGGTGAAATCTTTTTTGAATATGGGAGGAACTAACAACACATTATTTTACTTTTTTTTTTCCTTTTTTTTATGTGTTCAGCAGATAATTGCTTGACATCTAGTGAGTTACGGGAGATAGTGAACCAGGCCGTTGATTTTTCTTTTCTCCTTTTTTGGAAATTACCCATCGCTGACACAAGTTTTTCTTTACCGTGAGTGAATTTGAGTTTATTTTTTCTCTCCAGTTAGTGTGAATATTATCTCAGTTCGTGACTTAGAGTCATTGTTCGGGAACGTATTGGTGTTTTAGCTATTTGATGCTATAGAGAAATATATGGGAGAATTTTTTGCACGTTTTGAATGCATACGTAATGGCACTACATTTTTTCTCTGGATATTTGTGTTCCAGAAATTGTGAGTTTTCTTGCACAATACCCTTGTTGTATTTGTGACAACTTTGTGAGAGATAGGAAACTTGGTTAAGTTTTCTAGTGGCTTATGTCGTAGTGCATATGGAGAAGTCTTGGCTTAGACACTTTGAATTTGGAGTTCTGTTATAATGAGTTGTGGCACATTAGTGATTTTTTCTAGAATTTTCTAGACAGTTTTATTTGCCGAGTTTTTGCCCTTTTTTAGCAGTTATGCTAAATGGAGAGAGTTTTTATAGTTTTTGACTATAACATTGAGTTATTCTCTGGAGAATTGGAGTTATAATTGAGATATATTATTTTGGAGAGATAATTGGAGGTATATATTATTTTGGAGTTATATTTGAGATATAATATATGGGAGATATATTTTTGGCCATTGTTGATATTTGCCAATAATGTGATGAGAGCTATGTTTAGTTCAATTATTTTGCAGCCATCTTTGTTGCAAATGGAGACACATATTTGGAGATTATGGGGCAATATTTGTGAGTGTGTGAGTTAGATGCCTTGAGTGCACATTTTTTGGAGATATATTTTTTGGAGCCTTGTTTTGTTCCACATGGAGTTATTGGGGAAATAGAGGTAAATATTTTGTATTTGCCGAAATAGAGGTGATTATTCTCTATTCCTGGAGAGGTGTCTTTTTTTTTAACTGACATGTGGCTATTAGAGAAATAAGAAAGAAATAAAGGGGGTTGGTTATTAACCAAATGGAGGAAATATTTTTATAACCGGAGTGGTGTTATTATTAATATGGTGTCTCATAATGGAGTTGGAATTAATCTTTGGCGGGTGACCTTTTTTTTGTGGTTATGGGAGTTTTTTTCGAGACAAGAGAAGATTTCTGTGGCTCTCTTTTTTGGTTTCGTGACTATTTAGAGGCGAGTGGCATTACTGCATTAAGAGTCATTTGGAGATGTGTGCATTTTTTATGTTCACAAGTGTATTATTTTTGGAGAAATATAATGGGGCAAAGTCATGTTGAGAGAATAAGTCTTCGAGACAAATTTTTGAGAACATTAGTCATATCCTGGAGTTAATTCTGTGAAATGTGTCTGTTAGACGTTTTTTTGAGAATCATGAGTTTCCAAACTTATGTGTCTGACTAGACAATTCTTTATGATGATGTTAGAGCATACGTCCGCAGGCAATTTTTCTGCTGACAAGCGATGTGATGAGCCGTGTGCTGACTTTTTTCCTCTGATGATGATAGATCAGAATTTTTGCAATATCTGGAAATGTTGACAATAGCATTTCATGAAAGCGCATGTGTGAGAGTTTGCTTTCTGGCAAATTCCGGGGCTTTACATGGAGCATTTCTTGGGAAAAACGCGGGGGTTTATGCATGTTATGCCATCATTATAACATGTATTATGCATATTATACCTGTTTTAGTATGTATTTTTTGTGGGGGAATTGGGGAAATCTTCTTGTGATTATCCTTTTTTTTATTATTATTTTTCTTCCTTTTCCTTGAGAGATGTAATTTGGGGATTGAGCTTAAGTAGCATTTCTTTTTTGGACGGGAGATTTGATTTTATCGGGAGATGTGATTTTTCTGGGTTGCTGCTTACGTAAATGGGAGTTTGACATTAAGTCTCATTGTGATTAATTATTGAGCAGTAAAGGGTTTTTGCTGTTAAAAGTTGGAGATTTTTACTGATTTTGTGGGTTGT
>NC_087201.1:69472637-69487637 GCF_015104395.2 Macrobrachium nipponense
TGCTGCCGAGGACCTGACTCTCTGCCATACTAAACCCGACTGTCGACTTTCAAGTTTGAGACGACAGACGTAAACTTCCCCCAAAGAAAAAAAACAAGAACCAGTAAGGAGCAACAACCCACTATGGGCAAATGATTGTTCAACAACTGAACGATACCTCACAATATATATATATATATACAAATGCGTATGAAGTGAGTGTTTTTGTAAGGTATTAAGAGATTTTTTATTCAACATATTCGAAAGACTAAAGCCTTTAGCTTTGATACGAAATATTCTCTTATCTAAACGCAATACCATGTCTACTCCTTTGATTACTCTAGAATTCAACAATCTATCATTTTGGCGTAATGGAATGCCTTTATCAGATGGAATTCTCGTTTAACGGAAAATATTTTGTATTCACTTGTAGTATATATATATATTTATTTTATATATATATATATATATATATATACATATATGTGTGTGTGTGTGTGTGTGTGTGTGTGTGTGTGTGTGTGTGGGTGTGGGTGGGTGCACACGTAGACACACATATATATATACATTACTACATACATACATACATACATACACACTATCTTTTGTACACGGCGTTGCTTGTGATAAAAGGGGCATTCCATCCGTGATAACAACCCCTACAGTGTGGATTATGCAATCCCTTTGAGAATAATTTATCACTTGAGATCATTGCAATCTTATCATCTGGCATGCCACAATTATAGGAAAGATATTAAATTGTTAAAATTTATCACATAGCTCAGAGGGATAAAATATAATAAGAATGGAGTTTGTGATAATATATTTACATGATGTGACTTAAGATACATGATATAAATTACAACTGTTATCAGTTTTGAAGTGCCTCGTGTTACACATTTTTCGTTCTACCATTAGGTATGCAAATAAATGGATTATTTGGATTGCCAACACTCGAACACTCTACATAATAGTTGACGATGTGAAAATACTGACTCCTTCAGGTTTAGGCCTACAATATCCAGTAACTGACCTTGTGCCTTGCTGATGCTCATTGCAAAGCTCAGCTTTAAAGGGAATTGAAGGCGCTTGAACTCAAAAGGTGTGTCAGATGAGATCAGAGGAATTCGTGGTATGAACTCATCCCTCCCACTTGCTTTGCCAGTCAAAGTTGTGGCTTCCAGGACCCTTGGCATCATCTTTTTGATGAAAAAGTGGCTCCAAGCTTCTCAAAAGCATTTCTGGTGAGCCGATCTTGAGTTTTAAGTGGTGAGGTGGAAGTTCAGATGGTGTTGAAGAATTCAAGAACTCCACAGGATAGTTCACAACTTCATCTGGATCGTGAACAGTGTCGATCACAACTTCATCTGGATCATGAACAGTGTCAATCGCAACTTCATCTGGATCGTGAACAATGTCGATCGCAACTCCATCTGGATCATGAACTGTGTCGATCACAACTTCATCTGGATCATGAACAGTGTTGATCACAACATCTGGATCGTTAACAGTGTCAATCGCAACTTCATCTGGATCATAAACAGTGTCGATCACAGCTTCATCTGGATCGTGAACAATGTCGATCACAACTCCATCTGGATCGTGAACTGTATCGATCACAATTTCATTTGGATCGTGAACAGCGTCGATGGTCTTGTAACTGCATTCCTCGCCGGGTACCTACTTCAGCAGTTGCAGATTCGTATCGTAAACAGCGTCGTTCTGCGGCGCTAAGATGGCATGCGTTCTCCGCCAGTTATGGCCTTTAGATTTGTTACCCAGTCCAGGAATCACCTTCCACGTGAGGTCTTGAATATGATGTATTGAGTTTCAAAACGGCAAAGTGGCCAGACCATCCTGTCCATGCAGTACCTTTTAGAAAAGGTTCCTGCTCCCTCATCGCTGCTTAGTTGGACTCTCCACACGTAGGACGACTTCATGAAGGCGTTTAGCTCGTCAGCTCTCGTTCTCGTTCCCTTAGGAATGACTGGCAAAGTCTGCCTGAAATCTCCTGCAAGTAAGATGGTTGTGCCTCCCATGAGCCGTGTGTTGTGCTTCAGATCTTTTAGGAGCCTATCGAGAGCCTCGAATGCCCCCTTGTGGCTCATAGGCACTTCATCCCAAATTACCAACTTGCTAATTATTTTGCCCTTAAGAGATGTTGCAGGTTGCCATTTCTTTCTTTGACAGGTTCAAAGGGAGTTTGAATGAAGAAGGAGTTTATATATATTATATATTTATATATATTCATATGTATATATATAGATATATATATATATATATATATATATATATATATATATATAAAACTATATGTGTGTGTGTGTGTGTGTGTCTGTGTGTGTATAATGTATATGTTTTTACTCATGTATACATGATTAATTGTAAGAAAGTCCTGGTGTCTCAAAAAATTTATTTTTCACTTTTTAGTGCATTTAATAAAAGCCTGTTTTTTCTATTTTTTTAGTAGGGACAGATATTGTAACCGGTTCACGATTGTAGCTAACAAAATTGATTTCCTGTCGAGCCATAGAGAGTCTGAAAAATCCATTGAGTGAAGAGTAATAACTCTTTGGGTGGAGCGGGGTTATATATTTTTTTAAGAAAATTTAGTTAGCCTATGTTCGAAGTCTATGTTAGCCTTAACTTGTGTGCCAAATTTCAGACTGATTGGTTCACTGATGTAGACATTCTCTTGGAACAAACATACAAACAAAAAGACGTGTTTTGTCATTGTTTATATATATATATATATAATATATATATATATATATATATATATATGAAATATTTTCTGCTAAATCATAATTCTATTTAAGAAAGGTAGCTCAGAAGTACACCAAAATGGCAGATTTTACACCGTTTTATATATATATATATATATATATATATATATTATATATGATGACAAAACGTGTCTCTTTGTATATATATATATATATATATATATATATATATATATATATATATATTATATATATATATATATTATATATATATACACATAGAAGATAGCTAGATAGATAAAAAGATATTTGTCACTCATACACGCGTGGCTTATGTTTACAAATAACAATACAACAGTATCGTTTAATATCCAGTTCACTGTACTATGGGATTAACTTACACCTGAGGGGATATATAAATAATAAGTGTTTCTGTTGAACATGAACAAAAGAAAGGTAGGTAGAAGTTTCTCAGAAGAGTTCTAAGTCATAAAGGACTGAAATGTAAAATAAAACGATACGGAAAAGTATGATGTTCATAAAGGAAAGATAAAAGTAACATTATTATTATTTGTGGGCACAGATTTCCGTGTCGAAAATGATGATAATGGTTGCAGGTCCACAATAATATAGCATGTGAGTATATGGTCTTTAATGGATATTAAAAGCTTTCGACCCTTCTGCTAGGTTCATCTTCAGTCAAGTGAACATTATGACTTTAAAAATTCACCGAAGTAAACTTTTGAACAGGAAAATTCCACAACGAAGAACGCAAAAGAAGGAGGCGCTCAACAGCCCAACTAGGTAATTCCGTTGTTGATGTTCGAATTCCTGTTTGCTATTCTGCTAGATGACAACAAATATTGCTCTGTGTTAGGTATGAAGACGACATATTCCTTGTCATCCGAAGAAACGATCAGACCTTAGATTATTAGAAATAGCCAACAGTATTCTCCCCTCCATAAGATTCACAATAGAAAGAGAAGTATATTACAAGCTACCTTTTTTGGACATACTAGTTATTAGAAATCATAATAATTACAATTCTAAATTCTCTGTGTATCGCAAAACAGCCAACTCAGAGAGTTACATACATTGTTATTAATTCCATGCCAATAACATTAAGAGCAATGTATTAATGAACTTTGCCCTACGTGCATTTAAAATGTGCGACCAGGAGTTTGTCGATGGAAAAATTCAGCACATACGATCAACCTTAAGAGGACTTAGTTGCCCCGATCATTTTATTGACAAAGCCATTTCCCGAACTAAGAAAGCATTTTATCGTTCTGTTAACAACCCCAAGGAAAAGCCCAACAGATTCTTACCCCTCCCAAGCTATGTTACTATGATAACAATAGCCAGAAAGATACTAAAATAGTTTTCAAATACCCAATACGATTAGCCATAAACTAATTAGAAACAACAATAACTATAAGAATACTATAATTCCCGGTGTTTACGAAATCACCTGTCAAGACTGTAGGGGAAAATATTTCGGGGAAAGTGGAAGAGGACTACCGACCCGATTAGGGGAACACAAACGCGCATATGCACTACATGCACAGAACAGTGCAATAGTCTCCCATGCCTTTAACAACAACCATAGACCGAATTGGGATAGATCTAACATAATTTTTTAAAATATTAATGTCCAAACAAGAAGACTAGTTGAAGGCGCCGCCATAAACTTTGGAAAGCTTTTTACGGTAATAAGTCGTTCGTTGGGGAAGAGTCATTAGTCAATTTTTACATTCTTAAAAACTTTGTTAAAAATTTTGATTTTAAGACAAGCTCTGTTTTTCCTCTGCCTGTTGCTGCCCCCTCTTCTGCTCTCCTCCCTCAGACAGGAT
This sequence comes from Macrobrachium nipponense, assembly GCF_015104395.2. Classification (NCBI taxonomy): domain Eukaryota; kingdom Metazoa; phylum Arthropoda; class Malacostraca; order Decapoda; family Palaemonidae; genus Macrobrachium; species Macrobrachium nipponense. The sequence goes on from NC_087201.1 coordinate 69,477,196, forward strand.
ACAGCACAAAGGATATGACGTCCAGCAATGTTGCAGCCGCGCCACCAGGGGAACACCATGCAGAATCATCACAGTCTACAAGACGTTCCAGCAGAACAGCAAACAGGAATTCGAACATCAACAACGGAATTGCCTAGTTGGACTGTTGAGCGCTTCCTTCATTTGCGTTCTTCGTTGTGGAATTGTCCTGTTCAGAAGTTTACTTCGACGAATTTTTAAAGTCATAATGTTCACTTGACTGAAGATGAACCGAGTACAAGGTTCAAAAGCTTTTAATATCCATTAAAGACCATATACTATATTATTTAGACCTGCAACCATTATTATTATTATTATTATTATTATTATTATTATTATTATTATTATTATTATTATTTGGAAAAAATTTCGACAGTAATGTATCTTTTACCACATTTATAAATATTCTACGGATATTCTTTTAGATGGTGCTTTGTTCCCTTATGTTATTGTTATGATTGCCTGTTGATCTCTGTTTCATTATTATTATTATTATTATTATTATTATTATTATTATTATTATTATTATTATTATTATTATTATCTCATTTCAACATTTCGCTGTGATTGTTGTTAACATTATTTATTATTATTATTATTATTTTTTTTTTTTTTTTTTTTTTTTTTTTTTTTTTTTTTTTTTTTTTTTTGCTCTATCACAGTCCTCCAATTCGACTGAGTGGTATTTATAGTGTGGGGTTCCGGGTTGCATCCTGCCTCCTTAGGAGTCCATCACTTTTCTTACTATGTGTGCCGTTTCTAGGATCACACTCTTCTGCATGAGACCTGGAGCTACTTCAGCCTCTAGTTTTTCTAGATTCCTTTTCAGGGATCTTGGGATCGTGCCTAGTGCTCCTATGATTATGGGTACGATTTCCACTGGCATATCCCATATTCTTCTTATTTCTATTTTCAGATCTTGATACTTATCCATTTTTTCCCTCTCTTTCTCTTCAACTCTGGTGTCCCATGGTATTGCGACATCAATGAGTGATACTTTCTTTCTTGACTTTGTCAATCAACGTCACGTCTGGTCTATTTGCACGTATCACCCTATCCGTTCTGATACCATAGTCCCAGAGGATCTTTGCCTGATCGTTTTCTATCACTCCCTCAGGTTGGTGCTCGTACCACTTATTACTGCAAGTAGCTGATGCTTCTTGCACAGGCTCCAGTGGAGGGCTTTTGCCACTGAATCATGCCTCTTTTTGTACTGGTTCTGTGCAAGTGCCGGGCATTCACTTGCTATGTGGTTTATGGTTTCATTTTTCGTATTGCACTTCCTACATATGGGAGAGATGTTATTTCCGTCTATCGTACTTTGAACATATCTGGTTCTTAGGGCCTGATCTTGTGCCGCTGTTATCATTCCTTCAGTTTCCTTCTTTAGCTCTCCCCTCTGTAGCCATTGCCAATTGTCATCGCTGGCTAGTTCTTTAGTCTGTCTCATGTATTGTCCGTGCATTGGTTTGTTGTGCCAGTCCTCTGTTCTTTCTGTCTTTCTCCTGTCTCTGTATATTTCTGGGTCTTCGTCTACTTTTATTAGTCCTTCTTCCCATGACTCTTTAGCCACTCGTCTTCACTGGTTTTCAGATATTGCCCCAGTGCTCTGTTTTCAATGTTGACGCAGTCCTCTATACTTAGTAGTCCTCTCCCTCCTTCCTTTCGTGTTATGTATAGTCTGTCCGTATTTGCTCTTGGGTGTAGTGCTTTGTGTATTGTCATTTGTTTCCTGGTTTTCTGATCTATGCTGCGGAGTTCTGCCTTCGTCCATTCCACTATTTCCTGCGCTGTATCTGATTACTGCACTGCCCATGTGTTTATGGCTTTTATCATATTTCCGCGTTGAGTTTTGACTTGAGTATCGCCTTGAGTCTCTGCATATATTCTTTCCTGATCGTGTCCTTCATCTCTTGGTGTTTTATATCTCCTCCTTCCATTATTCCCAGGTATTTGTATCCTGTCTCATCTATGTGTTTGATGTTTGCTCCCATCTGGTAGCTTTATCCCTTCAGTTCTCGTTACTTTGCCTTTTTGTATGTTGACTAAGGCGCATTTTTCTATTCCAAACTCCATTCTGATGTCCCCAGATACAATCCTTACAGTCTGGATTAGGGTATCTATTTCCTTGATGCTCTTACCATACAGCTTGATGTCGTCCATGAACATCAGATGGTTGATTTTGTTGCCTCTTTTCTTGAGTTGGTACCCGGCATCCATCTTCTGTAGTACTTTTGTCATGGAATCATGGCTACTACGAAGAGTAGTGGGGACAGTGAGTCGCCCTGGAAGATCCCTCTCCTGATATTAACCTCTGCTAGTCTTATTCCAGAGCTTGTAAGTATTGTATTCCAGTTGCGCATTGTATTTTTGAGGAAGCTGATGGTATTTTCCTCTGCCCCATATATTTTCAGGCATTCTATTAGCCATGTGTGTGGTATCATGTCGAAGGCTTTCTGATAGTCTATCCATGCCATGCTTAGGTTGGTTTTCCTTCTCCTACTGTTCTTCATTACCATTTTGTCTATCAGGAGCTGGTCTTTTGTGCCCCTACACTTCCTTCTGCAGCCTTTCTGTTGGTAGGGGATGGTGTTTGTCTCCTCTAGGTAGTTGTATAGCCTTTCACTGATGATACCTGTTAGTAACTTCCACATTATTGGTAGGCAGGTGATAGGCCTGTAGTTACTGGCTATATTTCCCTTACTCTTGTCTTTTTGTACTAAGGATGTTCTTCCTGTGGTCATCCATTTGGGTGCTTGGTGATTTGAGATACAATGCTGGAGTTGTTCTGCTATTCGTGGGTGTAGGGCCTTGAAGTTTTTGAGCCAGTATCCATGGACTTCATCGGGACCGGGGGCTTTCCAGTTTGGCATTTTCTTTAGTTGGTGTCTGACTGTGTCTGTCGTGATCTCTGTGAATCTTTGTTTTATTCTCCCTGTTTCTTCTTCCTTGACTTCCTGGAGCCATGTTGCATGTTTGTTGTGTGATACCGGATTGCTCCATATGTTTTCCCAGAGTCTCTTACTTGGTTCGGCTTCAGGAATTTCTGGGTGGTTGTCTTCCCCTCTTAGTTGGCTGTATAGTCTTTTCTGGTTGGTTCGAATAGTTTGTTCTGTTGTATCCCTTATTCCTGTTCATGTACCGTTGGATCTTGTGTGCTTTGGCCTTAAGCCTCTGTTTTACATCTTCTATTGTGTTGTTTAGTCCCCTCCCTTGTACTTTGTATTTCTCGTTGAGTTCCTCCCTTGTTTTCTTGCTTCTTAGCCTTTTTTCTGCCATCTCTTTCAGTTTACTCAAGTCAGATCTCATCACCATGATTTGCTTTTCCAGGCGCCTTTTCCAAGGAGGTTGCTGTTTTGGTTTCTGTTGGGTTGGTTGTTCTGGTGGTGTTGGTGTTCGAATCCCCATCAGTTCTGCTACTAATCTTGCTCCTGCATATGTCAAGTTATTTGTTTCTGTGATACTGGTGGTGTGTATTAGGCCCATTATTTCATTGACCTCACTTGTTTTCTCCCTTAATTTCTTGGTGTTGTAGGCTTTCATGGAGGGGATCTTTGTTCTCTCCGTATCTGGCTCCATCCATTGTCTAATCTTTTCTACCCATTCCGTCTCTTCGTGTAATTCGTTGTCGTGTGACATTTCCCTTTCCAGTTCTTCTCTTTCTGTTGGGGAGAGCCAGTTCTTTTGCTTTATGTTCCTTACTTGGTCTGCCAGCCTCTGCTCTGTTTGGGGGGTGTTATTCCTCTCATTCCAGATGTTGATCAATCTTCTTCTATATCCTCTCTCCGTCGGGTTGCTTCTGATGTAGCATCTCCATATTTCCTTATTTTCTTCTCTTGTCCATTTCTTCCTTTTTGCCTCTGTAGCTCCAATCTCAGGCTGTTGATTACTTTCGTTGTGGTGATCAGTTGCTGGATGACGACCTCCAAGTACCTGACCGTCTTCCCCTTCAATTGGGTTGAATACCTGGTTGCCGGACGAAGCTCCTCTGTTGCCAGAGGTTCCATTTACGTCGTTGTCGTTTATTCCTTCATTTCTTTCCATCATTGCTGAGTTTTGCTATTTAACCCATAGCTGGACCCTACCCCATCAGGGATAGGTACTCATTTACAGCTGAGTAGACTGAGGAAATTATGGTAAAGATCCTTTCCCAAGGAATCAACGCCGAGGAGAGCGGTCACCCATCCAACGACTGACCAGCCCCAATGTTGCTTAACTGACTTAAGTCTATTGAAGACCTAACCAACTCCTCCACGGCGCCACATTATTATTATTATTATTATTATTATTATTATTATTATTATTATTATTATTATTATTATTATTATTATTATGGCAACTTTCCTCATGCCCTGTCACGTTCACTGAACATCAGATATGCCCCAGAGAGGAAACTATTCCTAATGAACCATCTATGTAGTTCCTCTTGTACATCCGATCTTGCAGCTCTCTCTTCTCTCTCTCTCTCTCTCTCTCTCTCTCTCTCTCTCTCTCTCTCTCTCTCTCTATCTCTTCTCTCTCTCATCTCTCTCCTCTCGTCTCTCTCTTTCTCTCTCTCTCTCTCTCTCTCTTCTCTTCTTCAGTTATTTTCTCCTATGACAATGTCTATTTATTTTGCATTTTCGCTGTCTTAATATCATCAATAACCATTACCACCAGTGTATAGCAAACCAAATATCCTAGTTTTGAAATCCTCTCTTACCTGGTCTTATAAGTATCATATTCACAGTCATTTTGAAGGCACTTCGTGATTACTTGGTTGCGTAATTCAACCAGAAATTTTGATGACATCGATAAAAATAAATTCCTTTGCAAAAGCAGCGTTCCTAGGGTCGTTATTAGCTTGCTTCCTCTTACTCAAAGTCGTACATTTAACAAAGCAAAGGAACATTGATGAGTATATAATGCTTTTGTTATTGTGTATTTAACGTAAGGGTGAAAGATGTTTTTGTGTTATTGTTGTCATTACGTTGTTTACATGAGTAGATGAACCGTGTCAGGGATCTGAGAATTTCTTATATGTTCCAAGTAAGAGTGAGCTTGTGATAATTTGTGATTTTAGATAAAATTGTAAGCAGGGGAAATGATAGTAAGTGTGAGTATTTGTGCCTTCTGATCATCTCCTCATTGTCTCAGTTGGAGTGCTCTCTTGATGTAGGCGTTAATGGTGGAGCGCTTATACCTCAGGGCACTCACTCTTGCAATTCATGCACATGCCCAGGTTTGTCGTTTTTGTGTAGACCTTAGTGCTGGATTAATCCTCGCTCTGCTAATCGACGACGTCGATGAAGGGGAGGCAGCAGTCTTGGCTGAGCTCGATCGTAAATTTCAAGCAGCTATGCGCGTGAAAATCACACCTCAGGTCTGCAAGTTCTTCATGGGGTGATTCGGCGTATAAGAAGGTGTCATTGATGTAGCGCACGTACGTCCTCCGTGGAAATGGTGAAGAGGACTCCAAGGGGAGAACCCATCGCCACCCCGTCGATCTGCATGTACATGCGGCCTCGGTGGTTGGATAAGGGGGTCTTCCTGGTGCATATTTCCAATAGGACATGAAGGGCGTGTTCATGGGTGTTCAGGGATGGAGTGGTGGGGTCCCTATACACCCGGTCCAAAATCACCGGTATGATTTCATCGACAGGGACGTTGGTGAAGAGGGACTCCACATCCATAGGAGCCGGGAATCCTCCAGGGGCGTCGATCTCAGGGCTTCCAGGAACTCTGGTGATGACTTCAGGCTATGGATGTTGGGGACGAAGGGGGTCAGGATGGCATTCAGCCTCTTGGCCAGCTGGTAAATCGGGGTAGCAATTCAACTGATGATAGGGCGCAGGGAGCCATTCAACTTCCATCTATGGTTTGGGGTATATTTATGGTAACATAAAACCCCACAAGCAAAGGAACCCCCGGCTCCCTATCATCAGTCAAATTCCCGTCCCGACTTACTAGCTGACCAAGAGGCTGAATGCCATCCTAACTCCCTTCATCCCTGACAGCCATAGCCTAAAGTCATCCTTGAAGCCTTGGCATGCATTATTTGAACCCCTGTATTAGTTAATAGAATATTCAAAACCTTAAAGATAAAATTACTGACTTAATTGCAAATTAGTTACCTTATATATATTTACTATGTATTTCTGTTTAATATATTTTTTGTGAAAATGTTCACTATGCAAAAATGTTTATTGTTTGCCAAAAGGAGAATTACTGATTTGTACTTTTATAACATTTTTTGGTGGTCAGCCACTGTCCTTGTATAATCTTTTAGTTGTCTTGCCCCTGCTTCTGAGCTGTTGGGCCTACACTTCTGTAACACCTCTTAAATGCTTACCCCTGTTATGCTAGGTCTACTAATTCTTCAACTGTTTTGGATTCCAGGTACATATTTTCCTTCATAATCCCATTTGCCAATTATAAGTAAAGGACAATAATTCGAAAAGCCTAGTACGATACCATTGTTTCACTTTCCTTCGTGGATTTTGCCTTTATTTATATATTCATCATGTTCCATATTTTCGTGATTCAGTTATACATACAAACATACATACTTACACACAGAGACACAGACACACACATATATATACATATGTATATATATATATATATATATATATATATATATATACATATATATATATATATATATATATATATATATATTATATATATATATATATATATATATATATATATATATATATATATATATATATATATTGAAATAAAATTATATGCAGGCTTTTAATCCTGATTCCTCTTCGTTTGGAATCAACTGATTGGGTAATTTGGACGGAATGTGATAAATTTCGGATAATTAGACATAAATTACTTAACTACCTGCTAATGCAGTTTTGAGCGTTAAAATATTAGAACTGTTCGGAAATGTTTGCCAATAATTGACGCTACAGATAAAGTTAGAAGGTTACAAGGCCGTATAATTTTCTAGTAAAAATAGCATGCCTTCTCTCTCTCTCTCTCTCTCTCTCTCTCTCTCTCTCACACACACACACACACACAAAGACACACACACACGCATGAATATATGTACAGTTAATTAAATCAAGTAAAGCAATATTGTTTAATATGTTTGAACAACTAACATTATATTCAGTATATATCTATTTTCCTTATTTATTTTAGATCACTTATAGGATGAGAATAACTGCATGTCTGATATCCCTGAATCAAATTCCTCTAAAAGGCCAAGAAGATTTTTAGATGAAAGGAATGCTTATATATAGCAGCGCAGGCAAAGTCAAAAGCTGTAACAGAGAATGACTTTGGGTTAATGACTCTAATTCCTCGGTGCCTGGCTGGAAGCACAGAGTCTGATTTGGAAACTTCAGATGTTGGCTGTCGACAAGGCACGTTTATCATAACAAAAAGGATGACTGCTATTCAGAAGGCGAGATACAGATGATAACCCAAGTTAGGTGGAATCTGCTGACGAATTTGTGATTATAGTTGTTTGTATACAAAGCAGGTGACTTTGCGCGTGCGTGTGTGTATGTGTACTCGTTTGTACGTGGCGTTCATTTAAGTAAATGCGTTATAAAATGATTAACAGTTACAGGAAGGGAATGGGAGTAACTACTGGCTTTCATTTCTTAACTATGCGCTTTGTAATTTACTTCAACGTGATATATGAAGTAGATGAAACAGCCACTCGTACGGCGTACTTATGTAACACACAGATACATATAATATAGCTATAATATATATATATATATTATATATATATATATATATATATATATATATATATATATATACACGTATATATATTTACGTGTGGGGGCGTTTTGGATGAGGGTATATTAATAAAACCTAGGATTTGTTGTAAATGCCACCACAACCCACACACATAAGGTTATGGGTTAAAAATGAAGCGCTTTTACGTACCTTGCGTTAGAAAACTGTTTAATTAGTTAACGTCGCCAGGAAACCAGCCATTTAGATTTAAATTAAGTTTATTTACACAAAAATTCTAATTCGTTACTGAATGCAAACAACACTAAATTTTCTGGTGAAATGCTAGATGCTAGTATGAGGATTGAAATTATTTACGATAAAACAGCAAAAGTTACTTTATTTGACTAAAATCGTTAGGATTAAAGATTAAGTGGTGAAATTTGTTGCCTTGGAAACGAAATGGCTGACAGGGGTATATTTGCAGCTGCGCCGAGAGGCTAAGAGAGCTAACTACGGTTTCCAACACGTGGAATGAGAGCTAAGTTGAACGAATTCTCCTAACACTTCACAGACGAAGGAATTGTTCACTTCCTTCGCAGTAACTATTACACGAAAACACTCCTAGCTAGCTGTTTATTGCTGAACATGCAATGAATCCCTGGCAAAGCACTTCCTAATTCTAATTAGCACTTTCTGGCATCTAACAAACACTTGGTCTTCTCCTACATCAGGCTACAATCTGCTACAACACAGAAAATTCGTGGGCGTTAATTGTGCGCCGCTAACCTAAAACTTTTGGCGCTCTAGCCGTTACGCACTAATATCTTTAAATGAAACACTTCCTAAATTACTTCCTAACGTACCTTAATGCTAACAATAGTTATGATAATAATAATAACAATAATAGTAATGATAATTATAAACCTTACCGTGCTGCCAAGACTCCGCGTCCTTATTTCCTAAGAATATATTTACGCTTTTTAATGGATAAAGCGATTTCACAAATTTAAAGGATTTGGTTCGTACTGGCTAGGTCATCACTTTTATATGGGGGGGGGGTGTGGTTTTGGACTAGGGTATATTAATAAAATCTTAGGATTTGCTTTAAATGCTACCACAACCCACACACAAAAGGTTACGGGTTAAAAATGAAGCGCTTTGACTTACCTTGCATTAGAAAACTGTTTAATTAGTTAAGGTCGCCAGGAAACCAGCCATTTAGATTTAAATTAAGTTTATTTACACAAAACTGAACAGCCTGAAGACAAACTGAACGGCAGATAGGCCACGTGGAGAGGGCACAGAATACTGTGTTAAATTATTCTATCATTCACAATGACAATTAATGCACGATCTATGCAAGGCTGGTTGCCGATTTTTGATGATAATATCTTCTATGGTAAGTGAGCGCTGGCAAGGAGGCAGTGCACGGTAGTCAGGTCAGACAGAATTTGGAATGGGATTCCAGGTTACAAACAACACAAAATAAAGACTTCTCTCACAAAATTATGACTACTGCGCTATGGAGGGACATCTTATGCTTAAGTTGAATAGCTTAATGAAGATCTTGGTTGATCTTAGACAAGTCACAAGGGAAACGTGCGTGCTAGGTTGGACAAAAGGATGTTCGTTAGAGAAGTGGGAAATTGAATTTGGAAACGAGGGAGAGTTTGTTTGACTCGGAGGAAAAGAACTGGCTATATGAATGTAACTCAGACATATCTGGATGCCTTATGGTGTGTGGCTTAATATGAGAAGATGGCGTCGGCTTTGTCCGAGTCTGGGCGTGCAAGCTAAGCTCCTTTGTTTAGGCCTAATGAAAGGCGAGGACACGCCTGTCCTTGATGAGCGACAAGCAAGGAGTGAGTGTGATACAGGTCGTAGAGGAGTCACTCTGGGGCCGGATTTCGCCCCCCCCCTCACCCCCACCCATTGGCAGGTCATTCTGATACAGACATACAGCCAGTAACAAGGTCAAGGTAGAATAGGTCTTAAGACTAGGTCTAGGAAGGGCCTACCTAGCTGCCTAATTTCCCTTGTGCTATGTCCCTAGTGCTTAACAGCTTAATACCTTCCCGCACTAACTACGAAGTGGATCGGAAATTCCTATCTCCCTTGTCTGGCCTTGTCTATGCTGATTTCCCTAAATTTTCCCCCCCACCCAAAGTCATGGGATGTGGGGGGTTAAAATGGCTGCTGCTTCTAGCTTAATTTTAATTTCAATTTATGGTGAGGCGAGGCTAGATAAAGCGTAAATACACACACACACACACACATACATACATACATACATACATACATACATACATACAGGGTTTCCATAAAGTCATTCCCTGATTAATGAAAATAACTTTAAAATTATTGTGGATATGAGCATACAACTTTCACATTCTGTTAAGCAATTAATCAAATTTCTTGTTTGCCTACATATGCCACTGTGATCACTCTATCCGCCAGCTGAGTCAAGAATAGCAGAAATGGTGCCATGGCAGGTGAAAGCCCAGTGTGTGTTATGGTACCATGAAACAAAATCACCTGTTGCAGTTCAACGCAAGTTCAGAAATGAGTATCGACGAGATCCACCGAATGTTAAAAGCATTAAAGCCTGGTATAAAAGGTTCACAGAGACTGGAAGTGTTGAAGACCGTAAGAAAAGCAGTAGACCCAGTGTGAGTGATGCATCCGTTGTTGCTGTGCACGGCGCATTCCAGCGCAGTCCTAGAAAATCGATT
>NC_087201.1:69492637-69495137 GCF_015104395.2 Macrobrachium nipponense
AAATAAGGAAATATGGAGATGCTACATCAGAAGCAACCCGACGGAGAGAGGATATAGAAGAAGACTGGTCAACACCGACGAAGTAACAGAGAGGACGGAATGGGTAGAAAAGATTAGACAATGGATGGAGCCAGATACAGAGAGAACAAAGATCCCCTCCATGAAAGCCTACAACACCAAGAAATTAAGGGAGAAAACAAGTGAGGTTAATGAAATAATGGGCATAATACACACCACCAGTATCACAGAAACAAATAACTTGGCATATGCAGGAGCAAGATTAGTAGCAGAACTGATGGGGATTCGAACACCAACACCACCAGCACAACCATCCCAACAGAAACCAAAACAGCAACCTCCTTGGAAAAGGCGCCTGGAAAAGCAAATCATGGTGATGAGATCTGACTTGAGTAAACTGAAAGAGATGGCAGAAAAAAGGCTAAGAAGCAAGAAAACAAGGGAGTAACTCAACGAGAAATACAAAGTACAAGAGAGGGGACTAAACAACACAATAGAAGATGTAAAACAGAGGCTTAAGGCCAAAGCACATAAGATCCAATGGTACATGAACAGGAATAAGGGATACCAACAGAACAAACTATTCCGAACCAACCAGAAAAGAATATACAGCCAACTAAGAGGGGAAGACAACCACCCAGAATTCCTGAAGCCGAACCAAGTAAGAGACTCTGGGAAAACATATGGAGCAATCCGGTATCACACAACAAACATGCAACATGGCTCCAGGAAGTCAAGGAAGAAGAAACAGGGAGAATAAAACAAAGATTCACAGAGATCACGACAGACACAGTCAGACACCAACTGATACTGGCTCAAAAACTTCAAGGCCCTACACCCACGAATAGCAGAACAACTCCAGCATTGTATCTCAGATCACCATGCACCCAAATGGATGACCACAGGAAGAACATCCTTAGTACAAAAAGACAAGAGTAAGGGAAATATAGCCAGTAACTATAGGCCTATCACCTACCTACCAATAATGTGGAAGTTACTTACAGGTATCATCAGTGAAAGGCTATACAACTACCTAGAGGAGACAAACACCATCCCCCACCAACAGAAAGGCTGCAGAAGGAAGTGTAGGGGCACAAAAGACCAGCTCCTGATAGACAAAATGGTAATGAAGAACAGTAGGAGAAGGAAACCAACCTAAGCATGGCATGGATAGACTATAAGAAAGCCTTCGACATGATACCACACACATGGCTAATAGAATGCCTAAAAATATATGGGGCAGAGGAAAACACCATCAGGAGAGGGATCTTCCAGGGCGACTCACTGTCCCCACTACTCTTCGTAGTAGCCATGATTCCCATGACAAAAGTACTACAGAAGATGGATGCCGGGTACCAACGCAAGAAAAGAGGCAACAGAATCAACCATCTGATGTTCATGGACGACATCAAGCTGTATGGTAAGAGCATCAAGGAAATATATACCTTAATCCAGACTGTAAGGATTGTATCTGGGGACATCAGGATGGAGTTTGGAATAGAAAAATGCGCCTTAGTCAACATACAAAAAGGCAAAGTAACGAGAACTGAAGGGATAAAGCTACCAGATGGGAGCAACATCAAACACATAGATGAGACAGGATACAAATACCTGGGAATAATGGAAGGAGGGGATATAAAACACCAAGAGATGAAGGACACGATCAGGAAAGAATATATGCAGAGACTCAAGGCGATACTCAAGTCAAAACTCAACGCCGGAAATATGATAAAAGCCATAAAACATGGGCAGTGCCAGTAATCAGATACAGCGCAGGAATAGTGGAATGGACGAAGGCAGAACTCCGCAGCATAGATCAGAAAACCAGGAAACATATGACAATACACAAAGCACTACACCCAAGAGCAAATACAGACAGACTATACATAACACGAAAGGAAGGAGGGAGAGGACTACTAAGTATAGAGGACTGCGTCAACATCGAGAGCAGAGCACTGGGGCAATATCTGAAAACCAGTGAAGACGAGTGGCTAAAGAGTGCATGGGAAGAAGGACTAATAAAAGTAGATGAAGACCCAGAAATATACAGAGACAGGAGAATGACAGACAGAACAGAGGACTGGCACAACAAACCAATGCACGGACAATCATTGAGACAGACTAAAGAACTAGCCAGCGATGACACATGGCAATGGCTACAGAGGGGAGAGCTAAAGAAGGAAACTGAAGGAATGATAACAGCGGCACAAGATCAGGCCCTAAGAACCAGATATGTTCAAAGAACGATAGACGGAAATAACATCTCTCCCATATGTAGGAAGTGCAATACGAAAAATGAAACCATAAACCACATAGCAAGCGAATGTCTGGCACTTGCACAGAACCAGTACAAAAAGAGGCATGATTCAGTGGCAAAAGCCCTCCACTGGAGCCTATGCAAGAAACATCAGCTACCTTGCAGTAATAAGAGGTACGAGCACCAACCTGAGAAAGTGATAGAAAACGATCAGGCAAAGATCCT
>NC_087201.1:69500137-69520137 GCF_015104395.2 Macrobrachium nipponense
TAATGTTTTGTAGGCATAAACAGATGAAAAGTATAATGGTATATTGAATTCAAATGCGTTTTGGTAGGTGGCGAAGGTTGGGGGTACAGACATGCGTCCTGAGGAAGCTGGAGGTGGGACCATGCCTTGGTTTATTGTATTTTATTTTTTTTATTTTTTGTGAAAGAAGGCTCTATTTAAACGTAGATTTTAGCATGTATTAATTTATTTGGGGTGTGCAATTCAAAAATGGAAGTATTAAAAGTCACACGAGAGACGGGCGCTCACGATTCGGTTCTGACCTGGAAATGCTCTAGACCAACTCCGAAATTATTGACAGTGTTCCCTGTGCTAATAAACTGAAAAACCTTGAGGCCATGTAAACATAAATGTGCAGGGAATCAAGGCAAATATTCTGCCTTCCCATCGTGAAAGGCGAAGAAATACAGTAGACCAAAAATGTACCATCCATGTTGGACTATGAAAACATTTTAGCTATCTTTATTTTTTATATTTTATCCTGCCCTATCCTGATATTGTTAATTTTGTATTTAATATTTAATTATACTTTTTACCTGTGTAGAAAGTATATTAATCAATTTTACATATACTATTTTAATGTCTCTTTTACGTTTCTTTGTTGATATATTTTCAGTTATTTACTTTTCGTCTGGTTGTATCTAAGTAAGTAAATACCTGAATAGCAATTCTTGGCAATTGTTAGCAGGCCAATTAGACAAGTTTAAAAGAAAATCTGTATGTTTTAACTGTTCATTTTGAGACGCTAATTGCTGGATATTGGAAGTTAACCATTAAGCAGTTATAGTTTTGATAAGAAGTTGTTGATGGAAGAGACTTCTTCAATAAAGATTTGGTGATTTACTCCATCAGTTGCCTGAGGAACAGAGGTCGATAGTAAGGAAAATTGAGAAAATTAGTAAGAAATTGACAAACTGCAACTTCACTGCCAATACTCATTAGTGTATATATATATATATATATATATATATATATATATATATATATATATATATATATATATGCGTGTGTGTGTGTGTGTGTGTGTGTGTGTGTGTGTGTGTGTGTGTGTGTGGAGTGACTTGAACAATGTCTCTCGTTGCTCTAGGCAATAAAAAAAACAAGAGGCTATGAATTTTCCTTCCACGAAACATAAGACAGATATTCCTTGTAATAGTTTCATTCCTTTGGGATTATTCGCTCCTACAAGAATAAGGTCGTAAGAGGTAGTATCGTTTCGAATATGGAATTTGTCTTCTTGAAATCTCTTAATCGTGATTCGTATTGCCGAACACACAAAACACACATACATCCCTTATAAGCTTTTATCTTGCTTGACAGCTCACGCATGATTCTTATAATATTCTTCAATACTCTTACACACCACCGAAAAGATACTACCTCTCACCACCTTGCTCCTTGAAGAGAGAATAACCCCAGAGGAATGAAACTATTACGAGGAATATCTGTCTTCTGTTTCGTGGAGGGGAAATTCCTAGTCTTTTTTTTTTTTTTCCTAGTGCCACGAGAGATATTGTCCATGTCACTTCTGTTTTCGTTGCTGTTGAAAAATGCAAAAGGAGGAAATTCAAGGGTGAACTCGAAGAGAGAGAGGAAAAAAATAAGCATTTTGCTATGTATACAGGGAAAGGAAGGAAATATTTAAACTGTGAAATACGAGTGACATTCTATATTTCTGCTCTCTTAATTGATAGCTTTTTAAACAGTGGGCTTTTCATTTATATTTGAATTTTGTTTTTTGTATCGATTTGTGTAGATTTTTGGAGCTTTAGAGCAACATTGAATAGCATTATTCAACATGTACTGAGAAAGGGAATCTCGAAACTAGAGAATCTGGGTGATATTTTCTGTCAAGAGTAATTTTCTTTATCATGATTTAATTTTATGTTTAATATGTCTTGGTATACTTTTGCAGTATAAGATCGATATTTAAAGCATAAACTAACATAAAATTAATGGTTTTTTTGTAAACAGAGGTTTTTTTCGTTTATGCTCAATTCTATGATTTGTTTCAGTTTGTGCAAATCTCTGGAGCATCAGAGCTACATTGAAAAACATTAATAGTCTCAAAATTCACTAACCATCACTATAATTCAATAGGGTATGATTAGTTTTACATACAATATATCTATAATTTCATATGTTCAAAATATAGAAAAATCCTTTTCATAATATTCAGGAGTGATTGCCTTCATGCAATAAACCTTACTGTAGATTAGTGTTGTTACCATAGTATATGTCATTAATAATAATAATAATAATAATAATAATAATAATAATAATAATAATAATAATAATAATAATAATAATAATAATAATAATAATAGGGAAAAACTCTCTATCACGAGAGTATATATAATGTTCTAAAGGGTCCACAATAATACAAAGTGTAAAAAGTCTGTGTATAATTTTGAAGACTTTACGTAAAGTCTTCAAAATTATACACAGACTTTTTACACTTTGTATTATTGTGGACCCTTTAGAAAATAATAATAATAATATAACTACCTAGAGGATACAAACACCATCCCCACCAACAGGAAGGCTGCAGAAGGAAGTGTAGGGGCCCAAAAGACCAGCTTCTGATAGGCGAAATGGTAATGAAGAACAGTAGTAGTCATGATTCCCATGACAAAAGTACTATAGATGGATGCTGGGTACCAACTCAAGAAAAGAGGCAACAGAATTAACCATCCGATGTTCATGGACGCCGTTAGTTGTATGATAAGAGCATCAAGGAAATAACCTAATCCAGACTTTAAGGATTGTATCTGGGGACATCAGGATGGAGTTTGGAATAGAAAAATGTGCCTTGGTCAACATACAAAAGGGCAAAGTAACAAGGACTGAAGGGATAAAGCTACCAGATGGGAACAACATCAAACACATAGATGAGACTGGATACAAATACCGGAATAATGGAACGAGAGGGTATAAAACACCAAGAGATGAAGGACACGATGAGGAAAGAATACATGCAGAAACTTAAGGCGATACTCAAGTCAAAATGCAACGCCGGAAATACGATAAAAGGCATAAACGCAGTAATCAGATACAGCGCAAGAGTAGTGGAATGTACGAAGGCAGAACTCCGTAGGATAGACCAGAAAATTACGGAACATATGACAATACACAAAGCACTACACCCAAGAGCAAATACGAACAGTATGCATAACACGAAAGGAAGGAGGGAGAGGACTGCGTCAACATCGAGAACAGAGCACTGGGGCAATATCTGAAAACCAGTGAAGAAGGACCGATATAAGTAGACGAAGGGTCAGAAATATACAGAGACAGGAGAATGACAAACAGAACAGATTGGCACAACAAACCAATGCATGGGCAATACATACGACAGACTAAAGAAGTGGCCAGCGATGAAACATGGCAATAGCTACAGAGGGGAGAGCTCAAGAAGGAAACTGAAGAAATGATAACAGCCACACAAGATCAGACCCTAAGAGCGAGATATGTTCAAAGAACGATAGATGGAAATAACATCTCACCCTTGTGCAGGAAGTACAATATGATAAACGAGGCCATAAACCACATAGCAAGCGAATGTCCAGCACTTGCACAGAACCAATACAAAAAGAGACATGATTCATTGGCAAAAGCCTTCCACTGCAGCCTGTGCAAGAAATACCAGCTACCTTGCAGTAAAAAGTGGCACGAGCATCAACCTGGTGGAGTGATAGAAAACGATCAAGCAAAGATCCTCTGGGACTATGGTATCAGAACAGATAGGGTGAACGTACAAATAGATCAGACGTATCATTCACTGATGTCGCAATACCATGGGACACAAGAATTGAAGAAAGAAAGAGAAAAAATGGGCAAGTACCTAGACCTAAAAATAGACATAAGAAGAATATGGGATATGACAGTGGAAATTGGACCCATAATCATAGGAACACCAGGGACGATCCCAAGATCACTGAAAAGGAATTTGAAAAACTAGAGGCTGAAGTAGCTCCAGGACTATTGCAGAAGAGTGTGCTTCTAAGAACGGCTCGCGTAGTAAGAAAAGTGATGGACTCCTAAGGAGGCAGGATGCAACCCGGAACCCCACACTCTAAATACTACCCAGTCGAGTTGAAGGACACTGAATAACAAAAAAAGTAAGAATGACAATAATACCATATTATATAATCATAAAAATACCTAATTAATAACCACCTAACGTAATACAGGTAACTAGAAAAAGCCGAGAAGAACGTTATTTATTGAAGTTAAAATACATTAAACTAAAAATGAGAACCTTACACATTACTTTAAAGGCAAGGAGTTTTTTACCCAAGAAAATTTTAATGTGGACATTTCTTTTATATTTTGTGCTTTTTGCTTTTCTTAAATATGTTTCCGTAGCATATTTTTGGTCTTTGAAACGAAAGAAAACAGTATAAACTTCGGAAAAGCGTGGAAAAATATTTCTGACGAAATTGTTAATTAAAATGGAGTGCACTTGTTTGTAAATTCAATATATTATTAAAAGAGTATATAAAAATAATTAGTTAATCATCAGCAATTTCGTGTCATTGTGCAATATACGATTGTCTTTCAAATTGAACGCCATATTCTTTGGAAGCATAAATTGAAGTCAGTGGTCTCTATGGACTTAATCTTTGTGAATAAGGTTCATCTTCCGACTGATGACATTAATACAGTTTATAGAAGCAAAGTTCAGCGTATTTTCCCAAAAAATCATGAATATATGAATACCAGCTTGATATAAAAATACGTCTTAGGAGGGGAGATTTAAAATGCAAGTGTCAACTGCAGAGACGGGGGTTGTGGGTGGAGGGGGTAGGTGGGATTTGAAAGTGAAAAGGTTAGCAAGGCGCCAGTTGTGACTTAGTTTCATCTTCTTCTTAGTCTCACTAAAAGAACGTTAGAAATGTTACTTTTTCACTGGGATATTAGCCGGGTTGAAGTATTTCAATGATAAAATGTGGAGAATGTTCAAATTAGCCAGATTAAAGTATTTCATTGCTAAAATGTGGAGAATATAACAGGTTACTCGATAGATTTAAGTATTCCATTCCTATAATGTGGAGAATGCTAATGGACTATAATTCACATTAAAGTATTTCATTATTGAAATATGAAGAATTCAGTATTATTCAAACAGAATCATTTTATTACTAAAACGCTGATTATGTTAATATTAGCGGTTTAATGCATTTCATTAGCAAAATCTGGAAAATGTTCATGGGATATTCATCAGATTAAAATATTTCCTTACTAAGATGTGAAGAATGTTAATGAGACATTTGGCAGACTAGAGTATTTCATTAGTAAAATAAGAAGAATGGTAATAAGATTTTATTGAGATTTGAAAAGATCATTTCCAACTTTTGGTTGATATTTATGTACGATAATTAGAATTATTTTATTGGTACTGTTGACCTAAACCTAATTATGACTTTGGCACTAAAATTTCTAGCCTCTTATTATCATTCTATCATATATATATATATATATATATATATATATATATATATATATATATATATATATATATATATATATATGTGTGTGTGTGTGTGTGTGTGTGTGTGTGTGTAGTAGTATATATATATATATATATATATATATATATATATATAGTATATATTATATATATAGTATATATATATAATATATATATATATATATATATATATGATATATATATATAATCTTATAATTATATAATAATATATATTAATATATATATTATTTATTACCATATATATATATATTATCATATATATATTACATCTATATCTACAACCAGATATATAATATTAAATATATATATAATATTATTATATATTAATATATATATGTGTGTGTGTGTTTATAATATGCGTGCGTGTGTGTTACGTTTTTTGGATCTAACAAGTATCAAAGGTCGGGAAATGAAAAAACAGATAAATATCTTGTATGATTTCTTTAAGATTTTGCCGAGAAATCTGGTAGGGAATTACCCATACATA
Organism: Macrobrachium nipponense; assembly: GCF_015104395.2. Classification (NCBI taxonomy): domain Eukaryota; kingdom Metazoa; phylum Arthropoda; class Malacostraca; order Decapoda; family Palaemonidae; genus Macrobrachium; species Macrobrachium nipponense. Next base: position 69,506,137 of record NC_087201.1, read on the forward strand.
TGAACTATTCCCTTCGAGATTTCTCGGCAAAATCTTAAAAACTCTTACTAGATATTTATCTGCCTTTCATTTCCCGACCTTTGATACTTGTTAGATCAAAAAAAACATACACACACACACACACACACACGCGCGTACACACACACAGACACCGCACAACTACACCATACATATATATAATATATAGATATATATTATATATATACTATTATATCATATATATATTATAGATATATATATGTATTATATATATATATATAATATATATACATATATATAAATATATATATACACATTATATATATATATATATAATTATGTGAATCTATCTAATGTATTTTGTATGTATGGTATGTTTATGTATAAATATATATATATATTATATATATATATATATACATATAGTATATTATATATATATATATTATATATTATATATATATATATTTATAATATATATAATAAATCAATATATATATATATATTAAATATATATATTTATAATTTATATATATATTTATATTTATTATGGTATATATATTATAGAGTATATATATAATATATATAAAATACAAATAAATTATATTCATAGTATATATCTATTATCTATATATATATTGAGGAGAATGAATAAACAGAGACTTGAATGAGATCCAAAGAAACCTGTAGTTTTTAATATTCGTGGAAAAGCCTGAAATATTGAAAGATTAATAAGGAAAGAAAGTCAAGAAAAGGTTTTAAGTAATTATTTATTTATGTGAGATAGAACTAAAAATCATCACTTCTCTCAGGAATGTGGATGAATATAACCCTACCTATATTAATGAAAAAAAGAAAAAAGGAAATTACAAGCCAACTCATAAATATATATATATATATATATACATATGTGTGTGTGTGTGTGTGCGTGTGTGTGTGTGTGGTGGTGTGTGATATAATATATATAGTATATATATATATATATATATATATATATATATACATATATATATATATGTATGTGTGTGTGTGTGTGTGTGTGTGTGTGTGTGTGTAACTATGTATATTATATGTGTGTGTTTATGTGTAAAGGCAAAAGCCATGAAGGAAAGTGAAATGGAGGAGACTGCGAGGCCTTTCAACTCAATGTCCTTTACTTAGCAGGCTGACATAAATATGAAGATAAATTTACAAAGAAGGGTCGTATAAATGACAGATAGGGATTATAAAGGAAAATATGTACTTAAAATCCAACCACTTGGAGAATTAGTAACCATCCCAAAGCAGAGGTACAATTCAGAAGCAGGGGCACGACAATGAAGAGATTTTACAGGGCGGTAACTGACCACACACAAAATTTCCTTTTTGTTAACAATAAAACCTTTATCGCAAGATAAACCTAGTCACACACAAAAAATATATTAAACATACATTTACATAGAAAGTATCAGTAAGGTAACTGATATGTAATTAATTCTGTGATTTTATCTTTAAGATCATTCTTAAGCACGTAACTTATACAATGGTCCAGATAAACACAAACCAGAAGTTAACAGTTGAAATCATTACTAACTGTTGGACGATAAGTTTGTATAATAGCTAGTATTCTAAAAGATTTCCGAGTACAAGCAACATCTTTTGAGCTTGGCCTAGAATTACTGACAACTGGCCGTTATTCAATTTTATTCTGTGGCCAATTCTCACTTGAAATGAAATGAATGAATATTATTAATATAATAGTATAACTATATGATATAACTATATATACTATATCTAAATATATATATATGTATATAATCATAATATACATATATATTAACTAAATAGGATTATTACTATATATGAACTGATATCACTATATAATATAATATAACCTATAAACATTTATTTGGATATAAATTATATAAAACATAAAATAATATATAGTACATATATCTAATTAATAATTAACTACTTATAACTAATATTATATTACTATACTATTATATATTAGTTACTATATTATATTCATAAATATTAACTATTCATCCTAGATTGCATTATATCTTTATACATCATCATCTAATATTAATCTTATCTACTTGAATATTAAACTCATAGTACGCACTACAAACACACCCCCAACCTCACAACCTTGAAAAGGTAGACCAGGCTCCAAAGAGGCACCACCACACCCCACAACATCTATATCTACGTCCTATATATCATCTATCATAATTATATATATCATATATATAACTAATATTATAATATCCTAAGATAACGCAAATAAAAATAATGATCCGGCCCGAGCAACTATGACCTCCCCTTTCATAGATTTTCTCTAGGATCAGAATGAAAAAAGTTATTTACTTTTTATTTTTCTTCTCTATTAATGACGTTACAGTTTGGTGAGTCCGCTGGGTTAATAAAAGATCCGTTCACTTGGCACGGCGGATGGCACCGGCGGAATGAACGGAGGGTTTTTTGTTTCCGGCGGAAAGGGAAGGAGCCTAGCCTCAATGCAAAGGATTTTTTTTTCTTGCCCAACGTTGCTGTCAGCAACTTCTCTACTTTTTGCTTGATAAATACATCCACACACACGCATTTATATATATATATATATATATTATATATATATATATATATATAATATATATATATATATATATATATATATATACATATATATACACTATGAATATACTATAAAATCCACTGAAGAAGGTGAGTGAAAACCCGGACCCTGAACAAGTGCTTTCGTAGTTTATTCAACATTTTACGTGGATTTTATTTTTCACGATTGGAGCGGTGTCCGTCCTCGTTTATATTTGGAGTTGACAGCATGCCCCATGCTGATCTACTATTAGCTGGTGGCGGTAGGTCTTCGTTTTCATTGGTGGCTTGAGCCGGGTCTCAAGCCACTTTCCACGCGTTGATGGTTGCAATGCTGTAAGTCCTGCAGCCGCCTTGACCTCCTTAGCGGCGCGTGGTTACGTTGATGGGCGTTTCGCTACACTGCGGGACGTCACGGCTAACTTGATTATGGTTGGTTGCAGGAGTATCTATTTCGGGGGCGTTGTCTTCCGTGGAGTTGTCGTGCTCGGTGGTGTCATTGTTGGTGGCAGGTCTTCTCATACTCGTAGGGAGGAGAAATTCTTCCTGCGTCGTATTTAGTGTAGGTTTTACCTGCTGGATGAGAAACGCCTCCAGCAGGCGTAACCGACGGGCATCAGGGGCCTTCCCGATGATCTTCGTGTTTTGGATGATCACATCCCGGGAGATGGCCTCTTGATGTTTGGTGCGGGCGTGATTCTTGATAGCCCCCTCTTGGGCGTGGCATGACAGTCTCTTCGACAGGCGCATGGTAGTCATACCAACGTAGGCGGCGCTGCAACCGCGGACTGGGCATGTATACTGGCACACCACATGCGTCTGCTTCAGGGGGTCTCGTACCTGTGGAGAGGGGTTATTTTTCATAATAAGGTCGCGCGTCCTCCGATTCTGGTAGTAAATAATCAGGTCGATATTTTTGGTGTCGTCGGTCGGGGATACATGAGATTTTGTGTTAACACACGATATTATTTTCATCGGTACTTATAAAAAAAAACACACACAAACAAATAAACATACACACATACACACACAAACCAGATTGCACGCCACTTATCCCAGACCGTGGCAAAGAACATTTGTTCGCAGTATAATAAATCTCCTCTTTTTCAATAACGCTAATTGAAACAAAATGCCACCTGTCAGTCATCAACAGCCACCGCTTTCATTTTCCGAGTATGAAGATGATAAACATGATGGAATTCGCAACAAAATTCCGGTTTGACTTTACATCAGAGAGATCGATAAATGTGCCGGTAATGAAATTCTTTGAAACCGAATCCATTGATACTGTAAACCTGTGTATCTCAACACAAAGGATTGCCGTTGCAAATGCGCTAGTATATCCGAGTGTCTGATATAACCGAACACCTAAATTAGATTTGGGTAAATGTGTACGAAAGGCTTCATTATTTTTTGGGGGGAGGGGGTTTAGCAATATTGGCTGCCTTTTTCTTCAGTAAACAAACTCCATGCGTCATTGAAAAGTGATTTTGAATGAGTTTAATAACATGGCGGTAATGTTTAGAGTAACAAGAGACTTTGAAGTATATGTTCTTTAAGGGAATTTGAGTAGATATAAAACTAGACTTACCAATGCAGTTAGGAACATTCTTGTCTATTATCTTCGTTAAACTGGAAAAGTATCTTCAGGCTAATTATCCTGATAAAACAGAGATCATGGTTAAGTCATCGAAATTCCCATTCAATAAAAAAAATAAGCATCATCGGCATTCGTAGAAAGACAAATTCGATTTAGAAACGATAATTCAAATGTATAATGTGATCGTATTTTTTTTAGGGATAATGGAAATTATTAAATAATACTATATTGCCATTGCCATTTTTTATCGATGCTTAGGAAACTCAAGTCAATTAGAATAAAGAAACTAGGTTTCTTTTATTAGCTATAATTCCGCTCGTGAAGTAAAAAATCTTTCTACTTCAAAAATATATTTTTTTGTCTTTATCATTTATAATTTGCGAATTTGTTCGATGGCCAATAGCGTCTGTAGACAATTTTAGGAAGTTTTACCCTGCAAATGAGCTTGCCTATAATAGGCCTCTTTAGCGTCAAGTTAGTTTCACAGAGCACTTTTAGCTAAATTTGTTAAACTAACTAAAATATATCTTTTATTAATAATCCTGTTAAATAAGTAATTAATCATTTTTGTCCTGATAGGAAGATATCCAAAATTGAATGAAATAACACAATGAAATTATTTGCGGCAACTAGTATATCACATTTTAAATATAACATATTCTGAAAAATATAAGTTTTATGAAGTACCAATAATATTTGTGAAACAAATGATAAATTTATCTCAATGCCATGAAGTGGAATATCAGAAAATAAAAAAGAATATAAAAGTGTATAGTTTGCTTTAAAAATTTAATTTACGGTTTAATTTTTTCTAGAGTAAAGTATATTGAATTGCTGACTTATTCATAGAACGATCTGTTGAAAACATAATAATTTTTCTACCAACCTTAATAGTTCTTTCTGTCAATATATCACAGAAAAAATGAACAAGGTTACAAGGATAAAACGTCGCGTAAATAAACAAAATTTTAATGAACGGTGATAGAATGAAAAAAAAGGAATACAGTTTTCAAAACAATTTCCACATTCATAAAAAGATTGAGTGATTTTCTCATTTTAAATGAGTTGATATGTTGCATACCATTTACTGATTTAAATCTCAACAATAGGAAAACTGTTCGGTATACAATTTCGAAAACTCTCGCTTTGGCCAAGTTTATGCTTACGAGTATGTCAGTCATTCAGGCTATCAACCTGTTAGATATATGACGTGAAACAAGAATAATTATAATAAGTCGTCATACGATTCAGTGCATTCAAAGGAGCAGATGACGGCTGCCCTTTTGGGATTCGGGTTTTCATCTATTGTTACTGTCCTTGATATCTGTTTGATATCTGTTAAAAAGAATTGGAGACTCACTGGCTTATCTCTCCAGTATATTATTATTATTATTATTATTACTATTATTTTTTTTGGGGGGGGGTCTATCACAGGCCTCCAATTCGACTGGGTGGTATTTATAGTGTGGGGTTCCGGGTTGCATCCTGCTCCTTCCTTAGGAGTCCATCATTCTTTTCTTACTATGTGCGCCGTTTCTAGGATCACACTCTTCCGCATGAGTCCTGGAGCTACTTCAGATTCTAGTTTTTCCAGATTCCTTTTCAGGGATCTTGGGATCGTGCCTAGTGTTCCTATGATTATGGGTACAATTTCCACTGGCATATCCCGTATTATTTCTATTTTTAGGTCTTGATACTTATCCATTTTTTCCCTTTCTTTCTCTTCAACTCTGATGTCCCATGGTATTATTATTATTATTATTATTATTATTATTATTATTATTATTATTATTATTATTATTATTATTATGCTTTATCACAGTCCTCCAATTCGACTGGGTGGTATTTATAGTGTGGGGTTCCGGGTTGCATCCCTGCTCCCTAGGAGTCAATCACTTTTCTTACTATGTGCGCCGTTTCTAGGATCACACTCTTCTGCATGAGTCCTGGAGCTACTTCAGCCTCTAGTTTTTCTAGATTCCTTTTCAGGGATCTTGGGATCGTGCCTAGTGCTCCTATGATTATGGGTACGATTTCCACTGGCATATCCCATATCCTTCTTATTTCTATTTTTAGATCTTGATACTTATCCATTTTTTCCCTCTCTTTCTCTTCAACTTTGGTGTCCCATGGTATTGCGACATCAATGAGTGATACTTTCTCCTTGACTTTGTCAATCAACGTCACGTCTGGTCTATTTGTACGTATCACCCTATCCGTTCTGAAACCATAGTCCCAGAGGATCTTTGCGTGATCGTTTTCTATCACTCCTTCAGGTTGGTGCTCGTACCACTTATTACTGCAAGGTAGCTGATGTTTCTTGCACAGGCTCCAGTGGAGGGCTTTTGCCACTGAATCATGCTTCTTTTTGTACTAGTTCTGTGCAAGTGCCGGGCATTCGCTTGCTATGTGGTTTATGGTTTCATTTTTCGTATTGCACTTCCTACATATGGGAGAGATGTTATTTCCGTCTATCATTCTTTGAACATATCTGGTTCTTAGGGGCTGATATTGTGCCGCTGTTATCATTCCTTCAGTTTCCTTCTTTAGCTCTCCCCTCTGTAGCCATTGCCATGTGTCATCGCTGGCTAGTTCTTTAATCTGTCTCATGTATTGTCCGTGCATTGGTTTGTTGTGCCAGTCCTCTGTTCTGTCTGTCATTCTCTTGTCTCTGTATATTTCTGGGTCTTTGTCTACTTTTATTAGTCCTTCTTCCCATGCACTCTTTAGCCACTCGTCTTCACTGGTTTTCAGATATTACCCCAGTGCTCTGTTCTCGATGTAGACGCAGTCCTCTATACTTAGTAGTCCTCTCCCTCCTTCCTTTCGTGTTATGTATAGTCTGTCCGTATTTGCTCTTGGGTGTAGTGCTTTGTGTATTGTCATATGTTTCCTGGTTTTCTGGTCTATGCTGCGGAGTTCTGCCTTCGTCCATTCCACTATTCCTGCGCTGTATCTGATTACTGGCACTGCCCATGTATTTATGGCTTTATCATATTTCCGGCGTTGAGTTTTGACTTGAGTATCGCCTTGAGTCTCTGCATATATTCTTTCCTGATCGTGTCCTTCATCTCTTGGTGTTTTATATCCCCTCCTTCCATTATTCCCAGGTATTTGTATCCTGTCTCATCTATGTGTTTGATGTTGCTCCCATCTGGTAGCTTTATCCCTTCAGTTCTCGTTACTTTGCCTTTTTGCATATTGACTAAGGCGCATTTTTCTATTCCAAACTCCATCCTGATGTCCCCAGATACAATCCTTACAGTCTGGATTAGGGTATCTATTCCCTTGATGCTCTTACCATACAGCTTGATGTCGTCCATGAACATCAGATGGTTGATTCTGTTGCCTCTTTTCTTGAGTTGGTACCAGGCATCCATCTTCTGTAGTACTTTTGTCATGGGAATCATGGCTACTACGAAGAATAGTGGGGACAGTGAGTCGCCCTGGAAGATCCCTCTCTTGATATTAACCTCTGCTAGTCTTATTCCAGAGCTTGTAAGTATTGTATTCCAGTTGCGCATTGTATTTTTGAGGAAGCTGATGGTGTTTTCCTCTGCCCCATATATTTTCAGGCATTCTATTAGCCATGTGAGTGGTATCATGTCGAAGACTTTCTTATAGTCTATCCATGCCATGCTTAGGTTGGTTTTCCTTCTCCTACTGTTCTTCATTACCATTTTGTCTATCAGGAGCTGGTCTTTTGTGCCCCTACACTTCCTTCTGCAGCCTTTCTGTTGGTGGGGGATGGTGTTTGTCTCCTCTAGGTAATTGTATAGCCTTTCACTGATGATACCTGTTAGTAACTTCCACATTATTGGTAGGCAGGTGATAGGCCTGTAGTTACTGGCTATATTTCCCTTACTCTTGTCTTTTTGTACTAAGGATGTTCTTCCTGTGGTCATCCATTTGGGTGCATGGTGATTTGAGATACAATGCTGGAATTGTTCTGCTATTCGTGGGTGTAGGGCCTTGAAGTTTTTGAGCCAGTATCCATGGACTTCATCGGGACCTGGGGCTTTCCAGTTAGGCATTTTCTTTAGTTGGTGTCTGACTGTGTCTGTCGTGATCTCGTGAATCTTTGTTTTAATCTCCCTGTTTCTTCTTCCTTGACTTCCTGGAGCCATGTTGCCTTTTTGTTGTGTGATACCGGAATGCTTCATAAGTTTTCCCAGAGTCTCTTACTTGGTTCGGCTTCAGGAATTTCTTGGTGGTTGTCTTCTCCTCTTTGTTGGCTGTATAGTCTTTTCTGGTTGGTTCCGAATAGTTTGTTCTGTTGGTAACCCTTATTCCTATTATTATTATTATTATTATTATTATTATTATTATTATTATTATTATTATTATTATTATTATTATTATTATTCAGATGAACTCTATTCATATGGGACAGTCCCGCAGGGGCCATTAACTTGAAATTCACATTTCCAGAGACTATGGTGTTCATTAGAGAGCAGTAGCAAAAGTTAATGGAAAATGTTTTTAAAAAATGTAGTAAAATATCAAAATACAGGAATTTTACTAGGGTAGTAATGCATTGCATTTCCGCTTGTACCTCTGAAGTTTCAATTGCACGGCACCCTCATGGAGGCTGTTTCACAGTCCAATAGTGTGAGGAATACAGGATCTCTGGAACTGTAAAGTTCGACAGCGAGACACATTTATTGTATATTGGAAAATCATTGTTATTGGTGAAAAATGATTTCATGTACAGGGACATGCCTTATACATAGACCATGACCATACAAAGGAAGTCTACACACAACGCACGCAATGCTCATTCTAAAACAAAAATAGTCGTAGGAAGAAAATATAATAAATTGTTAGATAATTAAGTACTGAGGAGTCTAATGACGCAGAACTCAAACACAATACAGAGACTATTTGCTCTGCAAATGGAGTACACACACTAGCTCTTCAGATACAAGTATTTAATGCTGTAACGAAAATTGGCTGGTAAAAAATAACTTATTGAAATAGGTTCATAAAATCACAGCTCAGAGTAGAGGGAAAACTAAAATTTCGAGTTTATTTTATTGTCTGTAATACAGACAGGTGGAACCATTCCAACCAGAGAACAAAATGCGATTACTGTAGCAGACAAAGGGTCTATTATCTTGGGAGTAGTAAAAAAAAATCTTATGGGCTGAATTTCAGAACATTTAAATCTGGTAAAAACGAGGAACGAATTCATCAGTCACCCAGACAGTGTTTCAGCTTCAACCATCTGACCAGAGAGATATCAAGATTCAAGGAGTTAAACAAAGAAAACGTTCCCCCCTTCCCCCCACCCCGCCCCACACAAAATCCCCCAATTTGCATGAGGAGAGCAATTTCAACCCCTATATGATCACCCGAACTACCACACTTTGCCTCCACTGCAAATGGGGTACTTTTGTTCGAGAGGGAAGGACCTTTAGTAACCTTTTATGGGATATCGAAATGGTAGAGACTGTCTATATTTACTCACAGCACCGAGGGTTAGTCATATTGTACCGTCTTGATCGTCGCCTTAAGCTTTTATTGATTCTGGTATGGAGTTGGTTGTTTTCGTTTATTAGTTTTCTATAAAAGAAAACTACTGAAACGTCTTTGCCTGTCCACCCTTAGATCCAAAGATCTACTGAGGCTAGAAGGATGCAAATTAGTATGTGGATCACCCACCTTCAAATCATCAAATATACCAAATTATAGCCCTCTAGCCTCAGTAATTTTTACTTCAAGGTTAAAGTTAGCCATGATCACGCGTTTGATACCGATATAAGGACAGGCCACCACCGAGTAGTGGCTGAAAGTTTTATGGGCTGCGGCTCATACAGTATTGTACGCTGTTTAGAAAACTCGCATATTTTACTTTTTTTTCAGATGCTGCTCAGGGAAGTTTTGTTTCTCGATTATGAGCGTCTTATTCCTCTATTCTTTGAGGAAATTTCTTCTGCAGAATAATACAAAAGCATGCATAAATGTATATAATATATATATATATATATATATATATATATATATATATATATATATATATATATATACAGTATATATAATATACACTATATATTTGTGTATGTGTATTATATATGTATATATACATATATATATATATATATATAATATATATATAATATATATATATATACATATATCTGTATATATAGGTAATCAGTAGGGTCCATCAAAAAGATCATAACATCTATGGTTTATTGCAAAGAAACGTTTCGCACATAAACTCAGTGCATCATCAAATTGTAAAATTGAAACATGCGCATTAAAAATATTATAAATGGCATTAACATTTTTTAAAAAAATTAAATGAAAACTTAGGAATGAACTTTACTTTAAACTAAAGAGTCTCAAGAATTGTGTCAATAGTAAAAGAGAGACCCTGTGCCTAACAACCTGTTAGAGTGGAGAAGGATGAACGAATGACCAAGACGAACGAATGACCAAGACTGTAGATCTACCCAAGACTTCAGTTATGCTAGATATAGAGGAGCAGCAGACACGTTTGAGTTTAAAGACGGAACCAGCCGTTTAATGTATAAAGACTCAAGGCTGGTGAGGTAGTTACTGTGGCTTGTGGAACCAACAATAGAAAAATGTTTCTTATCGACTTGAATCCTGCATATGGACGCATGGCTTCTCTAATATTAGAGAATTCAGGTTTACTAATTCTCTGTCCCGTTTTGTGTGTATACACACACACACACACACACACACACACACACACATATATATATATATATATATATATATATATATATATATATATATATATATATATATATATATATGTGTGTGTATATATATATATATATATATATATATATATATATATATATATATATATCAATTCAAGCTACAAATGTCCTTTAATATCTAAATTCACTTTACCTCCCAAATGATATATTTTCATATATGTACCGAAGGGGAATTTTTTAGTTGATAATAATTTCGTCCCCCATGGGATCGAACCACCGTCCAAGTGGATGGGGACGAAATCAGGACAGTCAGTGACGCTATCCAATCAGCCAACAGAGACGCTATAAGTTCATATCGATTCTGACCTTACAAATCACCCTCGATCTCGGTGCTTTCGTAATTAGAATCGATATGAAACCCCGTCTACCATGTTAGCCAATTCGAGCGTTTGACAGCACGTAGCCTTTTGTTATGAATAATTATCACATCGAACCGTGATCCATTTATATATCAATTCAAGCTACAAATGTCCTTTAATATTAAAGGACATTTGTAGCTTGAATTGATATATAAATGGATCACGGTTCGATGTGATAATTATTCATATATATATATATATATATATATATATATATATATATATATATATATATATATATATATATATATATTATTATATATATTTGCTTAAGCAAAATCAATGCGATGATCGATCGATACTGTAAGATACTTAGAATTTTTATTAACAATTTCTAAAACCGGAGTACAATAAAATAGGGGAAGTTAGGTGAAAAATAACCTTAAAGAATAATAAAAAATAAATAAAATGAAATTATTAATGTTCATCTTCATAATCTGGCATTGTGTAACCTAAGACGATTCCACAGACGAATATGGAAAGGATTTCCAATATAAGATTATTTTTTGCTACCCTAAACCCAACTCTTTTCCCCGACCCCCCCCCCCCCCTCCCCCGATATAAAAAAAAAAGTACGTATTTAAGGTGAGAAAACTGTGGCATAAGACAAGGAAGCGATAGCTAACGATTTCAAGAGCCTACATGGACACACTCGTTTTTCGTCATTGAAAATTCCATTAGGACACACACACACACACACACATATGTATGTAGTATGTATGTATGTAATGTATGTATGTATATGATATATAAATATATATATATATATATATTATATATATATATATATATATAATATATATATATAATATATGTACTATATCTTGAGTATCCACTTTGGATCCTCTTTCGTTTTCCTTTCTTCAACCAGACATAAATTTTGGGCAATAAGTCTGAACTAAATAACATAAAATTCAAGTTGTGAAGAGGAACAGCAAGTAGTAGAGTAACAACCATTTCAGGTTAGAACCCAGTCTAGAATTTCCATTCATCGTTGTGAATAGATTAAGAGCCCCTTGAGAGTATTTTGACTTGGCAAATTTTCTCCCTCTTGTAATTCTGTATTAAATGAAGATGGAAAACATCCTAATGATCTTCTCCCCTGAAATCTTTACTATGATTTATGAGGTGTCATCTCCCCATAAGGGTTAGCTACTGACTGATGTCAAACTCCCAGGGAAGGTAACCCACACTTCAGGGACCTGCTCCCCTGTTTCCATAGTTGTATGGTCCCGAAGGACATTAAATCGAAGGACATTAAATTCGTGAAAAATCACACATCTCATGGGATGTCTCCGTAGCTTAACTCCAACCATCTATCTGACCTCGCTTCCTTTTTACCTGACCTTGCCCCACACAATTGCCATCGGATCCTTCGAATCCCAACTCTGCCTCCTCACATGTGTTCATACCATTCTGCCGGTTCAAATGTTCTTTCGGGTTCCCGCGGAAAATTAGCGTCGGAGATGAAAGACCGAGACGAATTGCCCTCTCAAGAAACTCGGCCGTGTTTTGAGAACAACAATATCCAGTTTGGACAGGATGATTCCAGTTACCCAACTCGGGTATATCTACGGCCTGTATATAAAATCGCATTTGCTCTTGCACTTCGCCCTAGCCTGTAACGTGCGGCATGTTGACCTTGCCCAGTAACGAAAGCCCTACTGTCCAGCAGCTCCTGCTGCAGTATGCCTACCTGGAAGTGGCCCATTCCTGAACACTCTCCTACACCACTATCTTGAAGCTGACAATAGCTATACTTGCAAGTAACCACAACTGTGCATTGAGGCTCTGCCTGCAAGACCTCCTGACAACCGCCTGCCTGCTTGGTTCTTGATTTCCTTTGGTGAAGCCCTCCAAGCGACCTTTCCTTCGACTGACACCCTGGTACAACTCCACCTCCGTCACCCCCTGGATTTAAGGTAACTGAAAGCAAACACGCGTTCTGTCGGCACTTCACCCCTGTTCCTAGCACTTATTCCTATTTCCAGCTGTGTTTTCTCCTGTAATTCCCATTCCTAGAATAATTCTCATCTCCCTATGAGACCCAGTGAGTGTTTGATATCAGTGATCATTCTTTCCTACTTTAATTCGAATTATTCTTAACTCATTTTGACGGACTGTCAAAGTTTTGATTTTCAACGAAATCTTACAAATCGCTATGCACATTTTATTTTTTACAAATATCAGCATTTCATTGTAGAATACAGTGCGACTTACTGGGAAAAAATCCCACACTTGCACTAAGGAGTAACACGTAGAGGTGCTGGATAGCAAGACTGATGAAAAAAAGAAGATATATGGAGGTGAATTAAAAGGTTAAAAAGTGGGTGCAGCCAAAGGCATAACTATAAGGGACGCTGCAAACCCCTTTGGTATGAACATAAAAATTGCCCTAAGTCTAGATCCGCATTCTTTACAAGATGCAATTTACATTCTCATCAACAACAACAGCCTTCCACAGACCGTTCCTTTGAATTCCTTCTTTCCATCTTTGAAAGACTTTTCACCTAAATTTCACTCATATAAATTTTCCGCTGAATTCCGTTAACTTTTTTTCATTCACAAACGTAAAGTTTTGTTCTCCTGCCAGGTGTTTTCCCGCTCAGAACGGTCGTGAGTGTTTAAAAATAATGAAATGCTTTACTGTTTCGATCGATTTTCATATTGCTATACAGAATGTCGAATAAAAATCACAAAATGGAAATAACAA